>NC_142803.1:39272828-39305552 GCF_049724085.1 Artemia sp. Qi Xiang Cuo
AAGTACCATTTTTCCATACCATCCATAAAACTCAATTCCTCCTAGAATTATTTAAACTAAATAGTTACCCCTGCCCTAGAAAGTTCCGTAAAACACGATAGCCTTATTTATGGTGAAACATTCTCGTTAAATTGACAATACGCTCCAAAATATCACTTCTGTATTTTACAGTACACGCTCATCCTCTCTCCCCCACATCGCAAATCCTCCCCCCCCCTAGTTCAACTAAATCGCTCCATGTAAGTGAACCCCTGTATAACCGAAACCCTGTACAACTGAACTCCCATGCAACTGAATCCTCGTGCTACTGAATCTCTCATGCAAGAAGAAGAAGAAGAATATGGGTTGGCGCGCGCACCCTCTCCCGGGATTCGCCCCTGCCAGTAAGTGGCAAGGGGCTGGGTTGAGGAGCGTAATTTCCTATGGGACAGAGGGGACACCTGCCTCTCTCAGACCAAATTTTCACCCCAGACCTCATTTTGCCCCCCTCCCCCACCTGAAATTTAGTTTCTTCCAAAATGTTTTCAAAACTAAGAAAATAAACTAGAGTATTTCACGTAAAAAAAATCTATAAAACTTTACTGTCATTGATCAAACAGTCAATGAATCAAATAATACCAAATGTGAAAAGCATATTGACCCTGTCCAATAATTGTTAATTATTACATTTATCTTTTCAGTTTGGTGAGCTTCTGTTCCACTTCATTAGATCAAGTAGGTTTGATGATTTGTTCAACCATGTCCTATTCAACTAATTAACAGAAAAAAAAACTGTTTGTACGGGGGCGTTGCAGAATAACATGATATTTCCTATATGTCTGTTAGAATAACATGGTATTTGCTATATGTCCCAGCAAATAACATGGTATTTGCTATATGTCCCGGCAATATAGTACTTCCTAGTCTACTTTTCTACAGCATCACTATCTATAAAAACCTCATATGCCCGCAAGGTATAACTGACAAGCCTTGTCCCGAGTGCTCTGAGGGATCCTCAAAGACCTAATTTCTAAAAATTTCAACAACGTTGATCAAATTGGCTATCTAAAAATTTTGATTGGTTGTGTTTGAGGAAAATGTGGGCGTGAGAGGGGGTTTAGCTGCCTTCCGATCACTTTCAACTATTAAAAATGGCACTAGCCCTTTGAATGTCCAATCGAATGAGCCCTTTTGAAGTTTCTACGACAACGCTTTCAATAAAAACCTCATATGCCCCCAGGGCATAACTTACAACCCTTACCCTGAGGGCTGTGGTTGGAGTGTCATCCTCAAAGATATAATTTCTAGACCTTTCAACTACGTTGAAGAAAATTGGTATCTCAAAATTTCAATTGGATGTGTTTGGATAAATGGTGGGTGTGGAAGGGGTATTTGTTGCCTTCCAATCACGTTCAACTATTAAAAAGGGCCCTAGCCATTTCATTTTCCAATCAAATGAGCCCTTTTTGAAGTTTCTACGACAACGCTTTCTATAAAAACTTTATATGCCCCGATGGCATAACTTACAACCCTTGCCCTCAGGAATGTGTGTGTGGGGGGGGTGTCATCCTTAAACAGCTGATTGCCAAAACTTTCTACGACGACAATCAAAATGGCTAGCTCAAAATTCTGATTGGATGTGTTTGGGGAAGTACTGGGGGTGAGAGGCGGACTACTTACCCTAAAACTACTTTCGACTACTAAAAAGGGCACTAGCCCTATGAATTTCCAATCGAATGAGTGTTTTTTGAAGTTTCTATGACAATGGCTTCTATAAAAACCTTATATGCCCCCAGGGCATAACTTACAACCCTTGCCCTGAGGGCTGTGGTGGAGTGTCCTCCTCAAAAACATAATTTCTATATCGAAATAAACTACGCTGAACAAAATGGCTACCTCAAAATTTGTATTGGATGTGTTTGGGGAAATGGTGGGCGTGGAAGGGGTGTTAGTTGCCTTCCAATCACTTTCGACTATTAGAAAGGGCGCCAGCCCTTCCAATTTCCAATTGAATTAGCCCTCTTTGAAGTTTCTACGACAACTCCTTCGATACAAAGTGCACTGGTATGGAAAAAAATAATAATAACAATACATTGTGCCAACATCGTTCTTTACTTAGGCAGTGCTATTGCGCTGCCTATGATTTCTGTTCGATTTGGGTTCCATTTATTCTTGAATAAAAGTTTCTGGTCATTTTAAGCTTGAATTATTATAGGACTTCATTTCTGCTGGTCTGAATTTTAATAAGGCTTCTTAGTTGTCATTGAAAAACTTTTTTTTCGGGAAGTTTTTTTTTAGTTAATACAGACAGTAATAGGGATTTTGTGATTGAACATTATGTTTCAAACAGTTCACAGCAACAAACTCTAAATAAGTAATGACTTGGCTCAATAGCAACCTAAACTCTAAAAAAGAAACTTTGATAACAATTAATTTATCAAAATCATTGGTCTTTTATGCTGACATTTAATATACGAAATTTCTTAAGTTTAATCCAGCCCGTCAAAGGCTACGAGCCTGAGAAAATTAGTTTAATTTTTCAAAAAAGGGGGAAACGCCTCCAAAAGGTCAAGCGATCCTAATGAAAGTCACATTATTAGAACCAACACATCAGAGAGCTTTACTATAGAGAATTAAGCTCCTATCTACAAAAAAATGTTTTTTTTGCCAGAAATAAGATTACAAAAGCTTGTTTATTTGTTGCTTTTTGTGTTTTGTTTTTTTTACAGTTGTAATGGTATTGAACTCATGGTCCTAGAAGGTTGGGATTGGGCTCATTTCAATGTAAATTCCAAGTCCTAGGGGGCTTTTTCAATTACCGAAAAGACTGTGACACGAGAAAAGTGGCATTTTCTGTCCTTTTTTAGCCCCAGACCACGATTTTGACCCAAAGAGGTATAAAATCATTGATTTATAATCCTGAGATCTCAATAGATTCATGAGGATCTAAAAAGGATATATTTTGCTTCTCAGTTGCAGAGATATGAATGCCGTTTAGTGGAGCATTCGTTCCTAAGAAATCATCAATGTATAAAGATAATATAATTTATATATTCTATATAATTTATATAGTTTATATACTCTGTATAAAGATCTATTATTTATCAAACAGTTCGTGGTAACAAACTGTAAGTAAGGAGTGACCCGGCTCAATAGTAACCGAAACTCTAAAAACCGTAATTTTGATACCAATAAACACATCAGAAGAATCAGATTTTTATGCTGATTTCAAATATAAAAATTTCGTTAAGTTTAATCTTACCCATCAAAAGTTAGGTGCCTGAGAAAATTTGCCTTATTTTCGAGAAAAAGGGGGAAACACCCCCTAAAAGTCATAGCACTCTACTGAAACTCACACCATCAGATTCAATGTATCAGAGAACTTTAAAATAGAATTTCAAGCTCCTATCTGCAAAAATGTAGAATTTTGTATTTTTTGCCAGAAGAAGGTTCGCGGATGCGTGTTTATTTGTTTGTTTGTTTTGTTTTTTGTCAGGGGTGATCGTATTGATCAAGTTGTCCTAGAATATCGTAAGAAGGCTCATTCAAACGGAAACTAAAAGTTCTAGTGCCCTTTTTAAGTGACCAAAAAAATTGGAGGGTAGCTTGGCCCCCTCCCACGCTCAGTTTTTTCCCGAAGTCACCCAAACAAAAATTTTAAACAGTCATTTTGTTCAACATAGTCGAAAATTTAATTGATTTGTCCTTGAGAATGACTTAATCCCCCAGAGATCTCAAGGGACGGGTTGTAAGTGATATACTTTGCCCATTGTTTACTCATAGCATTAGTTATTGTGGAGTATACAGGCGTTTTCAGGAGGAATTTTTTACTGGTGGGGAGGGAGGGGTCGGAGTAGGGGTTACGGGGGAGAATCTTTCCATGCAGGATCTTTCCTTGGGGGAAGGGACATTTCCTTGAAGGGGCGCCGGATTTCCCAGCATTATTTAAAAACGATCAGAAATTAAATAAAAAACATTTTTTTTTCAACTGAAAATAAGGAGCAACATTAAAACTTTAAACGAACAGAAATTATTACGTATATGAGAAGGTTCGACCCTAGTCAATACCTCGGTCTTTACGCTAAAGTTTTTTAGAACTTTCAAAAGAGCTATCTATTCTTATTAACCCGCCTTTGTGATTCAGGGGTTTGTGATTCGAACAAAATTCGAACTTTAGCGTAAAGAGCCAGGTATTGACTAGGGAGCGAACTCCCCAATATATGTAATAAAAACATAGGAATATACAAATTCGTTACGTAAGCTAATTCGTATGTTACGTCCAAACAAAATTTCGAGAAAGTCAATTAGCCCAAAAAAGAAAAATTAATATCTGAATTTCGTTTTAATTATTCATGTACAGTGAGCCAAAATCAAAGCTGCATTAATTCAAAACCGTTCAGAAATTAACTAAAAAAAACAAGTTTTTTTAACTGAAAGTAAGGAGCGACATTAAACTTAAAACGAACAGATATTATTCCGTATATGAAAGGGGCTGTCCCCTCCTCAACGCGTCGCTCTTTACGCTAAAGTTTGACTCTGTCTCACAACTTTATTTTTTAAAACAATAAAAAACTTAGGCGTAAAGAGTGAGACGTTGAGGAGGGGACAGCCCCTTTCATATACGGAATAATTTCTGTTCGTTTTAAGTTTTAATGTCGCTCCTTACTTTCAGTTAAAAAAAAACTTGTTTTTTTTTAGTTAATATACCGTGGAAATCACATAGTCCATACAAGATAAATGTTCAATATAGGCATTTATCTTAATGCTTGATTAAACTAAGTTGATTCAATAGGGAGGATTTTTCAGGGAGAGTGAGGATTTTCAAAGCAAAATTTTCTGGGAAAAATTTCCCTCGGGGGGGAGGGATTTTCAGGATTTTTTCATAATTCATACAACGGAATTATCTTTATTTGTCTTATTCTCTCTTTGGCTGCTGAATTTTACATATGAGGAGATTTTTCAAGGGAAGAATTGTCTGGGGGAGATTTTTTGGGGGGTTGGAGGGGGTAATTTTCAGAGGGGAAATGTTTCGGGAGGTGATTTTTGTGGAGGGGGATTTGATTTACAGGGGAAATTTTATCACGGGAGAGTTTTCTGCAATTCATGGGCGGAATTATTTTTATACGTCTTACTTTCTCCTTGGCTGCTCAATCATATATAGGGGAGAACTGTCCAAGGAGAATTTTAAGGGAAGAAATTTTAACACTTAATTTTCCCTCGGGATTGATAACTTATGAAGGCGGGGGGGGTGTTTTAACAAAGGAAAGATTTTCAAGCATTGTTGAAAAGTGATCAGAAAATAAATTTAAAAAATATTCAAATGAAAACAGGATCAAAATTAAAACTTAAAAAATACAGAAACTTACTTATAGAAGAGGCACTGCTCCTTGCTCATTACATTACAGTTCATTAGTGGTTTAGAATGGCTTCTTATTCTTTTTAAAGACAAAATCCTATTAAAAAAATAATTTTTTTTTGGCTTTAAGTTTTAATATTGCTCCGGACCTTGAATTGGAAACTTTTTTTTTCAATTTATTTGATAAGTAAATGAAACCCAAAACGGACAAAAATTACCACAAACAAGGGTAAGGCTAAAACCCCTCTACGTCTCATAAATAATAGAACGTTATTTGCGCTTTACTGAAAACAATTTTCATTTCGAGCTGTGTGTTTCTGTTTGTCACAACTTCTTTGATGGAACTTATCTGCAGTTCGAAGAGGCTTTTGAACATTTGGGTATGTATTGAAGGCATGGACGTAGGCAGCATTAGGCAGCATATTGTCTAGGGGGGGGGCAGTCGATAGTGTGATGGAGTTTTATCAACTGCTTTTTCCAAACCATCTGCTTTTTCAGCCATATCTAATATAAATTTGAAGGTCCAGGGGGGGCAGCTGCCCCCTGTCCCCCCCTCCTTAAGCCCAAGATTGAAGGACCGATTAATACCATTCTTGCTCTGGGACAATAATTGGATTGCAAACAAATGAAAGCAATTTTTTTAATATCGCTTATCTTTATTTGATTTGAAATTACAGAAATACTTCCAGGGCTAGAAAACATTTAACCTGACTTTTTCATATGCTAAATTATTTCTAAAGGTTGATTACATAATTATGGCTCAAGAAAAACTTACTCCAAAAAAACTAGTCCCCGTAAAACTCAAATACGCGAATCATTATTTCAATTCCTTCCCTGTTCACAAGGGTCTCGATAGGTCTCGTTTTTCAGCTATGATCAACAGCCTTGATAAGGAATTTCCTGACAGATGGAAATTTAACGATGACCTAACAGTTGCTGAAACATACTATTGGAATTTAACAAGTAAGCCTATGAGCTTTCCTAATAATATTGCATATCATAGCTCGGACCCATGGGAGTATACCCCCCTAAATCAATGATAATGTCAACATGTTTCCTGAAATTCTCATCACGTTTTCTTCACTCAATCTATCCTGGATTTTCTGTGTCTTCCTTTAAGTTGCTTGGCGTCACAATTTCTTCTGCTTTAAAGTGGTACATGAAAGTTAAAGATATCATCCACAGAGCTAATGTGTCTATCTCCATCCTTAAGCTCCTACATAAATTTAGTGTCCCCCTTCTCATTTCTTAAGTATTTATACTTCCTTTGCCGGCCCGCATCTTGAATATACTTGTCCAGTTTTACCACCTGGCAAATCCTGGGAAGAATCAGAAAAATTTGAGTCAATCAAAAAACAGCCCTGTTAATAATTTTCAAATGAGGCAGGGTTCCATAATCTCTTCTTCTAAAAAAAAAATACTATGTTGAAAATACTTGAGTGCAGGAGAGTTGAGGTATGGCTCCATTTTGCACAAACAAATGCTTTAACAAACCCTCGCAAGGAAGATATTTTCCCCATAAGACACTCCTTACCCACGTTCCGACCGCCTCGGGTTACTTCTGAAGCCATACCCATCTTGTTCCCAGTTCGCTGCCTTACCTTCAGGTCTGAAAAAAAATCTTTGTCCCCTTCATTACAGAAAAAAATATCCCTCTAGCTTTTCCCGTTTTATTAATTGGCACTGGTGCCTGTAATTTTTAGTCACTTTTCCCCTTTTTTGTGCTTTTAATGACCTTTTTTAATTTACTAATTTTAATTGTTGCAATTTGTGGGTCTTGTCATGACCCCTATATGTATATACACGTCTATAATTATTTTTAATGATTTATTTGTTTTTTGTTTTTTCCTTAAAATTTTGATAGTATGACGGTGCGTTCTAAATCTAAGACGGTGTTTTAAAATCTATTTTTTATGTTATTCTGTTTTTTTTTTGTTTTTTTTTACTCCTAAATACGAATTCGGTCCAGCCGGGCTTGTGATAGCTATTTTTCTAAATAAATCTTATCTTATTATTTTATGCCACTGGAAAACTTACCACTTGAAAACTCACACCGAAAGTTTTAAGGGTTAAATCGTTCCCAAGGAAAACTGAATAATGGAAAATATGCCCTTCCAAAGCTAACTCCTGGGAAACTTGTAGGAAACTGCTACTATTTCTTAACATTCTCTGACTAAAGAGGCCCTAATCCAGAATTATGATCTAATTTTTGAATCCAAATTTTGACCAGAATTTTTCAGCCAATCAGAAAATTCTATAAAAGTTCTGATTAGATGAAACTAGCACTAGAAAACGCCTTAGCTAAATCTCGGTATTAATAAAATCTCATTGTGAATGGGCCCTTGTTTGGTTCTACGTAAAGATAAGTTCACAATAGCAACTTTTTGCCAATTTGTAACTGTTGCACTATAGGAAATCAATGTTTTATGGGTGCACCCATTTCATGGACAAATCGTGACAACCTTGCATAATTTTCTTATAAGCTCCCTCCCCCCATCTGTCGAAAAATTTTACAGGTTCTCTTAGGTCAAAGCTGTGTTACTTATAGGTAACATATCGTATACAAAGTGCTATGGGATCGGCCGCAATACATGTTTAAATTAATTTGCTATAGATTTCCCTTCGATTTGGAATTTAATCCACAATAAACAAGTAATGCTATCAAACTTTTCGTGGCAATGTAAGTAGTGACTGGGTTAAAGGAAACCGATACTCTAAGAATAAGAGTTTTGGGAACAATTGAATAAAAAACAAGTTTTTTTCAACTAAAGCAAGGAGCAATGTTAAAACTTAAACCAAACAAAAATTATTCCGTATGTGAAAGGGACTACCCCCTTCTCAACGCTCTCCTCTTTACGCTAAAGTTTTTAGTACTTTTAGAAAAGCCTCTGATTCTAATTAAACATTCCTTGTGTTGCAAGACTCTTTCTTAAAGAATTAGGACAAAAAGTCACATTTAGCGTAACTTAGGGAGATATTGAGGAAGGGGTAGCCTCTTTCATATACGGAATAATTTTTGTTTTTAAGTTTTAACATTGCTCTTTACTTTCAGTTGAAAAAACTTGTGTTTGTATTTAATTTTTAATCGTTTTTCATTTAATGCCAGGAAATCCACCCCCCTCTCCGAGGAAAATTTCCCCCTCCCCCGCAAAAAAAATCCTTCATGGAAAGTTCCTTCCCCACTAAACCTTCATCCCCCCCAGGAATTCCATCCACCCTGCAAATTCCCCCCAGACAATTTTCTTGCAGCCAAATCAGCCTGAAAAATTAAATTTTCCTTGGCATACTTTTATATGAGAAAAAACAGTTATTTATTTTATTCCATGTTGTTTTTTTCAAGTGCGCTAGAAATCTCCCCTATGTGGAACATTTTCACCGTAAATAACCCCCCCCCCCCCGAGTGGAAAGTCTCTCCTCGGAAAATTCCACATTGAAAATATCTCCCTGGGGTAATTCTCACATGGAGAATTTCTGCCGCAGAATAGTCCACCCCTCTTCACAACAAAATCCTCAAGAGGAATTCAACCCCACTGAAAATTTCGCCGGGACAATTCCCCCCGAACATCTCCACATGTAAAATTAAGTTACCAAAGAAAAAATAATGTAAATAAAGCAAATTTTGTATGTGGAAACTAGAAAACTCCCCCCTTATAAAATTTCCCCTGGAAGCTCATCTCCGGATACTCCCCATTTCCCTCACCAATAAGTTCTCCTCGTAGAACATCTACCCACAGAAACCCCCCTCTGAAAAATGACTGGACACTTTGCAATAACAAATAGGCTATTATATGTAAATAATGGGCGAATTTCATAGCTTGCAGCCCTTTCCCTGGGGGCTGTGGGAGGTCAAGTCGTTCCAAAAGGCACAATCATTGGATCTTTCAACTATGGTGAATAAAATGCCTATCTCAGAATTTTGATCCGACGACATTGGAGGGAAAGAGTGTAGAGGGAGGCTATTTGTCCTCCAATAATTTTGGCCACTTAAAAAGGGCAGTAGAACTGTTAATTTCCGTCAAAATGAGCCCTCTCTCAGTGTTCTAGTATCATTGGTTCGATTCGGCCACTCCTGGGAAGAAAAAAAAATTATAAAATTAAATAAACACACATCTGTTATCTTTCTTGTGGCATTACAAAATTCTACATTTTAGGAGAAGGGAGCTTGAAACCTCTACAGTAGGGTTTTCTGATATGCTGAATCCTTAACTCATATGGTGTGTTCCCCCCTCCCGTTTTTTGAGATTCAGGAAAATTTCTCAGGCATTTAGCTTTTGATGGGTAACACTAAACTTAATGAATCGTTTATATTTGGAATCAGCAGAATAAGCCGATCCTTTTGATGTATCTATTAAAGTTCCATTTTTTAAAGTTTCAGTTACTAGTGGGCAGAGTCGCTCCTTACTTACAGTTCGTTACCACGAACTGTTTGATTTATGCATAAAAGAGATTAAATTTATATGATGATTCCAAAAACAAAAAATCGATTTGCTTTACAATTACTCACCAAACGTTAAGAGCCTAAGAAACTTTCCTGATTAAAAAAAAAGGAGAAACACACCTTAAAAGGCAATTTGATACAATCTGAATGTGATACAATTCAATTCAAAATATGAGAGAACTCTATTGTAGAGGATTCAAACCTCTGTTTACAAAAATGTGAAACAATGTATTTTATCCAAGAAGAATCTTCACAGATGTGTTTATTTACGTTTTTTCCTGTAGTGATCCAACCAATAGGTCTTTAGAAAGACAATCGGAAGTTCTAGTGCCCTATTTAATTAGTAACAAGATTTTGTCAAATCAAAGTGGTATTTGCAGCTACTTCCTGGTGCAGAACAACAATTTTGGCCAAAAGGGTACGAAAGAGCTATTGCATGACAATTCTGAAACAGCGAATCGACTTAAAATGATCAAAAACTAAATATTATACTTCCCATTTTCAGAAGCAATAATGCCGCTCGGGGGCGTAATCCATCCTAAAGATGCGCGTGGTCCACACAAACTAAATAGATAATAAAGACGCTTTTACTTTAAAGTTTCAGTGAACTGATCCATTTTAATTAACCGGGGGTTTTGAAGTACTTGCCAAGGAAACGATGACTCTAATTAATCATGATATTTTAGAATCCCTTAACGGATGAGTTTCCCCAGACTGATTTTTCTGGCTCAAGTTTTCCAGCGAAAATTTTACTGTGAGTTTTCCATGCAAAATTTTTCTGGGGGTATTTCTCTATAACCCAAAAATGTACAGTAACTGGTCATATACCAATTGTAGCCTAGTATAATTTCCTTGTGACGTCTATAGCCAGGGGATGGGAAATTCGAAAACTTAAGAAATCTTTTTTTTCTATTGTAAAATTGATAGACAAGGACATTTTCTCTATTGTAAGGTTTCGATGAAAGTGTCAAATTTATCAAAATTATCTGGTTAGTTTCAAAACTTTACAAAATTTTCGCACCTATTTATTTGGTTTTAGGCCTTAATTGGCTAAAAACCAGTTTTATCTTCAGTAAGTATAGAAAAGTAGTAAGAACAACTAAAGATAAAATAGATTCCTTAAACTCGGTTTTTTGTTTGTATTTTAAAGGTCATACGCAGTAAAATAAAACAATTACGCTGACATACCTTCCCATAAATGTGTATTTACTGCGAGAGTGATTACACACATAAAAATCCATTCCTTTTGAAGTCTAAGGCATAAAAACATAATCACACCAGAATCCGGTTATTTTTCTCAAAATCACATTTCCGATCAATAAACAAACCAATAATCTAGTAAACTTGGGGAAGTAGTTTTCAGGAAATTTGCCAGGAATGCCTAGTTCTTAGCTAGAGCCAACTCTGGAGTTGGAACAGGGAAGAGAGTGCAAGAGACAGTAAAGTGATCTCCGAAAATATTGATGGAAGCCTCTTGAAAAAGTGTAAAGATGATGTGAAAGGCCTGGAAAGTAGCTTCAGGCACAAGAGACATCTATAGTAATGACATAAGAAAAGTTATTTTTACAGACTACGAAGAATGAGACTGAAAAAACAAAATTGCGTTTCCATTCCATCCAAATTCAAATAAATCAAACAATAAAAGCACCGTTTTCTGTTTATAAAACATTTTTCTGTGTTTTCACTGATTTCATTTGCTAGTTTTCCGCTAATATCTCTGAACTGCCGAATAAAAATGTGGCGTAAGAAAAGCTGAAATGGCAAATCAAAAATGATAACCAACAGACAAATTGTTTCCTACCTCCGTTTCCGCAATTAAGCAAGCCTAAACCCTTTAATTAACCGATTAAGTTGAGGATAGAATGGACACTAGGCTATCATTCGGGGTAAAGGAAATCCTCTGGCATACACAGATGTTAGCTCAATGAGTGAGCAAATTACTTCGTAATATAATTAAATGTATAAAGCGTAAAGAGGGATGTCTTGAGGAAGGGGCAGCCCCTTTCAAATACGTAATAATTTCTGTTCGTTTTAGGTTTTGATGTTGTTCCTTACTTTCAGTTAAAAAGCTTGTTTTTTTTTCAGTTCTGATCATTTTTAAATAATGCCAGGAAATCCGGTTCCCGTCCATGGAAAATTCCTTCCACCCACGGAGAATTACTCCATGAAAATGTCTTTCCACGTAAAATACCCCTCCCCTGCCAAGGAAATTCCCCCCAGACAATTCCATTCTAGCTTAAAATTCCACCCAGGAAATTTCTTGCGGATGATTCCGGGTGAAAAATTGTTCTTAGCGTAGGCCTACTTTAAATCAAAAAAGACTTTAATTTGTAATTGTCTTTAAAATTATGCTGGAAATTTCCTCCTCTGTGGAAAATTTTCCCCACAAATAGCCCTCCCACCCCCCCCCCCAGTAGAAAGTTGCTCCCGTAGAAAGTTCCCTACGGAAAATTTATCCCGCGAAAAACTCCCCTATGGAGAATTTCTCCCGTATAAAATCCTCCCACCCCTACGGAAAGATACTCCAGACAATTCCAACCCGGTAAAACAAATTTCTCGGACGATTCTCCGTAACATCTCCACATGTAAAATTTAGCCGGCAAAGATAAAGTAAGACAAATAAAAATAATTTCGTATAAGAATTCTGGCAAATTCCCTCAATTTAAAGTTCCTCGGGGAAAGTTCACCCCCGGAAATTTCCCTTCCTACGGAAAATTCTCTCCGTGGAAAATACCCAAAGCAGAAAATTCCCCCCTCCGTCGAAAAGTGTCTATATACTTCCCAATAACAAATGGTATACGTAAACAATGGTCAAAATTCATAACTTACAAACCTTTCCCCAGGAACTGTGAGGGTCACGTTATTCTTAAAGGCATAGTTACTAGACTCTTCAGGGGGGATACTTGTCATCAAATCGTTTCGGTCACTTAGAAAGGGCACTAGAGCTTTTAATTTCCGTTAGAATGAGTCCTTTCTCGATTTTCTAGGACTATTGGGTCGATGCGATCACCAATAGGGAAAAAATTACAAATAAACACGCATGCGTTATCTTTCTTCTTGCAAAAAAAAATACAAAATTCCACAATTTTGCAGATGGGAGCAGGAAACTTTTACAAAAGGCAGTCATATATACTGAATTTGAGGAATTAATTTTCATTAAGATTCCTTGACTTTCTGGGGGTGTTTATCTATTTTTTCGGAAATCAGGCGAATTTTCTCAGGCTCCAATCTTTCGATGGGTAACACTAACTACTACTACTACTACTAACAACTCAAGTAGAAAATGGGGTACCAGCCCTGAAGGGGCACCATATATGGGCATAGACTCCCTAGGGGAAATGGATTTCCGAGAAATTGATTTATTGGTGTTCGTCCAGAAGAATTGTCTCCGGGCGAAGTTTCAAATGCGCTTTCAAGGTCAATTGATTTATTGGTGTTCGTCCAGGAGAATTGTCTCCGGGTGAAGTTTGCACATGCGCTTTCAAGGTCAATTGATTTTTTGGTGTTCGTTCAGGAGAATTGTGTCCGGGCGAAGTTCGCACATGCGCATTAACGGTGGGGAGAATGTTTTGACCTTAGAGATGAAGAGATTAACGCGGGAAAGGGTTTCCTAGGAATTTCAAATGTGACAGTGTAGGGATGCCAAAACAAAAGGAACACGCAGAAATTACGTTTAGGGATTATTTGGGTGAAACAGTTTGGAGACATTTTAGAAGATGATTTATGTGAAACCGTTTGAGGTATTTTAGAAGATGATTTTAGAAGATGATTTAGAAGAGGATTTGAGGGTGAAACTCTGTGGTTGTTATAATACACAAGCTCCATTTGAACAGTGTTGAGAGGTCCCCTACCCCAACAACCCCCCTACCCCCACCCCAAAGGGCCCCGACCCCCCTACCCCAACCCCGAAGGAACCCCCGGGCCCCCAAAGGCCACCGGTCCCCAAATGGCCCCCCGGGCCTCCCAAAGCGCACCCCGAGCCCCCCAAAGACCCCCGGGACCCCAAAGTCCCCCCGAGTCCTCCCTTCCTCCCTCCCTTTTTGGAATTTTTTTTATTTTTTTCGGACTAAATTTTTTAGACTTAGAAATTATCCAACATTTATCCGGTTTTTTTCTTTAACCCATTGGCGTAGAGTTTTAGCTTAGAGTCTTAGCTTAGAGTTTTTGTTAGAGTTCTAGTTTAGTTTAGTTTTAGTTAAGAGTTTAGAGTTTTTAACTTCGAGTATTAGTTTGATGTTTTAGTTGGATCTTATTTTATTTTCAGTTAAGAGTTTAGAGTTTTATCTTTGAGTTTTAGCTTAGGGGTTTTATTATAGTTGATGTATATTCTAGTTATAGTTAAGAATTTAGGGTTTTTGCTTAGTTATTGCTTAGAGTTTTAGTCAGAGTTATAGATTCGTGTGGTTTTATTTAATAGTTTATAGTTTTACCTTACAGTCTTAGCTTAGAGTTGAAGTTTAGTTTAGTTATAGTTAAGAATTTAGAAGTTTAGCTTAGAGTCATAGCCTAGAGTTTTAGTTAAAGTTATGGTTTAGTTAAGTTTTAGTTAAGAGTTTAGAGTTTTACCTTACAATCTTAGCTTCGAGTTGAAGTTCAGTTTAGTTATTGTTAATAGTTTAGAGTTTTTACCATAGAGTCTTTTTTAGAGTTCTAGTTTAGTTTATTTTTAGTTAAGAGTTTAGAGTTTTAGCTGAGGGTCTCAGCATAGAGTTTAGTTAGAGTAGTAGTTTAGTTTAGTTATAGTTAAGAGTTCTAGCTTAGACTTAGAGTTTTAGTTAGGGTTCTAGTTCAGTTTAGTTTTAGTTAAGAGTCTAGAGTTTTAGCATAGAGTCTTAGCTTAGAGTTTTTGTTAGAGTTCTAGTTTAGTTTAGTTTTAGTTAAGAGTTTAGAGTTTTTGCTTACAGTCTTAGCTTAGAGTTTTTGTTGAAGTTCTAGTTTAGTTTAGTTTTAGTTAAGAGTTTAGAGTTTTAGCTTGGAGTTTTAGTTAGAGTTGAAGTTTAGTTTAGTAATAGTTAAGAGTTTAGAGTTTTAGCTTAGAGCCTCAGCTTAGAGTTTTTGTTAGATTTTTAGTTTAGTTTAATTATAGTTAAGAGTTTAGAGTTTTAGCTTAGACTTAGAGTTTTAATTAGAGTTCTAGTTCAGTTTAGTTTTAGTTAAGAGTTTAGAGTTTTAGCCTAGAGGTTTAGCTTAGAGTTTTTGTTAGACTTCTAGTTTAGTTTAGTTTTAGTTAAGAGTTTAGAGTTTTTGCTTACAGTCTTAGCTTAGAGTTTTTGTTGAAGTTCTAGTTTATTTAGTTTTAGTTAAGAGTTTATAGTTTTAGCTTAGAGTCTTATCTTAGAGTTTTTGTTAGAGTTCTAGTTTAGTTTTAGTTAAGAGTTTAGAGTTTTAGCTTAGAGTCTTAGCTTAGAGCTTTAGTTAGAGTTTTAGTTTACTTTAGTTTTAGTTAAGAGTTTAGAGTTTTTTAGCCTAGAGTCTTAGCTTAGAGTTTTAGTTAGAGTTGAAGTTTAGTTTAGTAATAGTTAAGAGTTTCGAGTTTTAGCTTAGAGTCTTAGCTTAGAGTTTTTGTTGGAGTTCTAGTTTCGTTTAGTTTTAGTTTAGAGTTTAGAGTTTTACCTTACATTCTTATATTATAGTTTTATTTAGAGTTGTAGTTTAGTTTAGTTTTAGTTAAGAGTTTAGAGTTTTAGCCTAGAGTCTTAGCTTAGAGTTTTAGTTAGAGTTGAAGTTTAGTTTAGTAATAGTTAAGATTTTAGAGATAAAAATTTGAGTCTTAGTTTAGAGTTTTTTTAGAGTTCTTGTTTTGTTTAGTTTTAGTTAGTAGTTTTTAGTTGTACCCCAAATTCTTATCTTATATTCTTTTTTAGATTTTAATTTTATTTTATGTTCATTCAATAGATGATAGTTTTATCTTAGAGTCATAGCTTAGAGTTTTAGTTAAAGTTATAGTTTAGTTAAGTTTTAGTTAAGAGTTTAGAGTTTTAGCTTAGAGTCATAGCTTAGAGTTTTGTTAGAGTTCTAGTTTAGTTTAGTTTTAGTTAAGAGTTTGGTGTTTTACCTTTGAGTCTTAGCTTAGAGTTTTTGTTGAAGTTCTAATTTAGTTCAGTTTTAGTTAATAGTTTAGAATTTCACCTTTGACTTTGAACTTATAGTTTGTGTTAGAGTTGAAGATTAGTTTAGTATTAGTTAATAAGTTAGAGTTTTAACCTAGTGTCATGGGCTATAGTTTTTGTTAGTTTTCTAGTTTAGTTTAGATTTAGTTAATACTTCAGTTTTTTACCCTATGCAATTATCTTAGAGTTTTAGTTTAGTTTAGTTTTAGTTAAGAGTTTAGAGATTTTAGCTTAGAGTCTTAGCTTAGAGTTTTTGTTAGAGTTCTAGTTTAGTTTAGTTTCAGTTAAGAGTTTAGAGTTTTTAGATTAGAGTCTTAGCTTTGAGTTTTAGTTAAGGTTCTAGTTTAGTTAAGTTTTAGTTAAGAGTTTAGAGTTTTACCATATAGTCTTAGCTTAGAGTTTTAGTTAGAGTTGAAGTTTAGTTTAGTATCAGTTAAGAATTTAGAGTTTTAGCTTAGAGTCATAGCTTAGCGTTTTACTTAAAGTTGTAGTTTGTTTAAGTTTTATCTTAGAGTTTCAAATTTTAGATTAGAGACTTAGCTTAGAGTTTTTGTTAGAGTTCTAGTTTAGTTTAGTATTAGTTAAGAGTTTAGAGCTTTACCTTAGAGTCTTAGCTTAGATTTGTAGTTAGAGTTCTAGTTTAGTTTAGTTATAGTTAAGAATTAGTTTACTTATGTTAAAGATTTTGTTTAGTTAAGCTACAGTTAAGAGTTTTAGCTCCGAGTCATAGCTTAGAGTTTTTGTTAGAGTTCTAGTTTAGTTTAGTTTTAGTTAGGAATTTGGTGTTTTACCTTTTAGTTTCAGTTAGAGTTCTAGTTTAGTTTAGTTTTAGTTAAGAGTTTGGTGTTTTACCTTAGAGTCTTAGCTTAGAGTACTAGTTAGAGTTCTAGTTTAGTTTAGTTTTAGTTAAGAGTTTAGAGTTTTAGCTTACAGTCTTAGCTTAGAGTTTTGTTAGAGTTCTAGTTTAGTTTAGTTTTAGTTACAGTTCAGAATTTAGAGTTTAGAGTTTTTAATTTAGAGTCTTAGCTTAGATTTTTTGTTGAAGTTCTAGTTTAGTTTTAGTTAAGAGTTTAGAGTTTCGGATTAGAGTCTTAGCTTAGAGTTTTTGTTAGAGTTGAAGTTTAGTTTAGTTATAGTTAAGAGTTTGGAGTTTTACCTTAGAGACTTAGCTTAGAGTTTTAGTTAGAGTTCTAGTTTAGTTTAGTTATAGTTAAGAATTTAGAGTTTTATCTTAGAGTCTTAGCTTAGAGTTTTAGTTAAAGTTATAGTTTAGTTAAGTTGTAGTTAAGAGTTTAGAGTTTTAGCTTAGAGTCATAGCTTAGAGTCTTGTTAGAGTTCTAGTTTAGTTTAGTTTTAGTTAAGAGTTTGATGTTTTACCTTTGAGTTTCAGTTAGAGTTCTAGTTTAGTTTAGTTTTATTCAAGAGTTTGGTGTTTTACCTTAGAATATTAGCTTAGAGTTTTTGTTAGAGTTCTAGTTTAGTTTAGTTAAGAGTTTAGAGTTTTAGCTTACAGTCTTAGCTTAGAGTTTTGTTTAGAGTTCTAGTTTAGTTTAGTTTTAGTTAAGAGTTTAGAGTTTTTAGCTTAGAGTCTTAGCTTAGAGTTTTTGTTGAAGTTCTAGTTTAGTTTAGTTTTAGTTCAGAGTTTAGAGTTTTAGCTTAGAGTCTTATCTTAGAGTTTTTGTTAGAGTTCTAGTTTAGTTTAGTTTTAGTTAAGAGTTTAGAGTTTTTAGCTTAGAGTCTTAGCTTACATTTTTTTTTGGAGTTCTAGTTTAGTTTAGTTTTAGTTAAGAGTTTAGATTTTTACCCTAAAGTCTTAGCTTAGAGTTTTAGTTAGAGTTGAAGTTTAGTTTAGTAATAGTTAAGAGTTTAGAGTTTTTAGCTTAGAGTCTTAGCTTAGAGTTTTTTTGAACTTCTAGTTTAGTTTAGTTTTAGTTAAGAGTTTATAGTTTTAGGTTAGAGTCTTAGCCTAGAGTGTTTGTTAGAGTTTTGGTTTAGTTTAGTTATAGTTAAGAGTTTGGAGTTTTACCTTAGAGACTTAGCTTAGAGTTTTAGTCAGAGTTTTAGTTTAGTTTAGTTTTAGGTAAGAGTTTGGTGTTTTACCTTTGAGTCTTAGCTTAGAGTTTTTGTTAGAGTTCTAGTTTAGTTTAGTTAATAGTTTAGAGTTTTAGCTTAGAGTATTAGCTTAGACTTTTGGTTAGAGTTCTAGTTTAGTTTAGTTTTAGTTAAGAGTTTAGAGTTTTAAGCTTAGAGTCTTAGCTTAGAGTTTTTGTTGAAGTTCTAGTTTAGTTTAGTTATAGTTAAGAGTTTGGAGTTTTACCTTAGAGACTTACCTTAGAGTTTTAGTTAGAGTTCTAGTTTAGTTTAGTTTTAGTTACGAGTTTAGAGTTTTTAGCTTAGAGTCTTAGCTTACAGTTTTTTTTGAAGTTCTAGTTTAGTTTAGTTTTAGTTAAGAGTTTAGAGTTTTAACCTAAAGTCTTAGCTTAGAGTTTTAGTTAGATTTGAAGTTTAGTTTAGTAATATTTAAGAATTTATAGTTTTTAGCTTAGAGTCTTAGCTTAGAGTTTTTGTTGAACTTCTAGTTTAGTTTAGTTTTAGTTAAGAGTTTAGAGTTTTAGCTTAGAGTCTTAGCTTAGAGTTTTTGTTAGAGTTTTAGTTTAGTTTAGTTATAGTTATGAGTTTGGAGTTTTACCTTAGAGACTTAGCTTAGAGTCTTAGCTTAGAGTTTTTGTTAGAGTTGAAGTTTAGTTTAGTAATAGTTAAGAGTTTATAGTTTTATCTTAGAGTCTTAGCTTAGAGTTTTTGTTAGAGTTCTAGTTTAGTTTAGTTATAGTTAAGAGTTTGGAGTTTTACATTAGACACTTAGCTTAGAGTTTTAGTTTAGTTTAGTTTTAGTTAAGAGTTTAGAGTTTTTAGCTTAGAGTCTTAGCTTAGAGTTTTTGTTAGAGTTCTAGTTTAGTTTAGTTTCAGTTAAGAGTTTAGAGTTTTTAGATTAGAGTCTTAGCTTTGAGTTTTAATTAGGGTTCTAGTTTAGTTTAGTTTTAGTTAAGAGTTTAGAGTTTTACCATATAGTCTTAGCTTAGAGTTTTAGTTAGAGTTGAAGTTTAGTTTAGTTGCAGTTAAGAATTTAGAGTTTTATATTAGAGTCATAGCTTAGCGTTTTACTTAAAGTTGTAGTTTAGGTATGTTTTAGCTTAGAGTTTAAAGTTTTAGCTTAGAGACTTAGATTAGAGTTTTTGTTAGATTTCTAGTTTAGTTTAGTTTTAGTTAAGAGTTTAGATTTTTACCTTAGAGTATTATATTAGAGTTTTTGTTAGAGTTCTAGTTTAGTTTAGTTATAGTTAATAATTTAGAGTTTTAGCTTAGAGTCATAGCTTAGAGTTTTAGTTAAAGTTTTAGTTTAGTTAAGTTATAGTTAAGAGTTTAGAGTTTTAGCTTAGAGTCATAGCTTAGAGTTTTTGTTAGAGTTCTAGTTTAGTTTAGTTTTAGTTAAGAGTTTGATGTTTTACCTTTTAGTTTAAGTTAGAGTTCTAGTTTAGTTTAGTTTTAGTTAAGAGTTTGGTGTTTTACCTTAGAGTCTTAGCTTAGAGTTATAGTTTAGTTTAGTTTTACTTAAGAGTTTAGAGTTTTAGCTTACAGTCTTAGCTTAGAGTTTTTTTAGAGTTCTAGTTTATTTTAGTTTTAGTTAAGAGTTTAGAGTTTCGGATTAGAGTTTAAGCCTAAAGTTTTTGTTAGAGCTGAAGTTTTGTTTAGTTTTAGTTCAGAGTTTAGAGTGTCACCCTAGAGTCTTAGCCTATAGTTTTTGTTAGAGTTCTAGTTTAGTTTAGTTATAGTTAAGAATTTATAGTTTTAGCTTAGAGTCTTATCTTAGAGTTTTTGTTAGAGTTATAGTTTAGTTAAGTTTTAGTTAAGAGTTTAGAGTTTTAGCTTAGAGTCATAGCTTAGAGTTTTGTTAGAGTTCTAGTTTATTTTAGTTTTAGTTAAGAGTTTGGTGTTTTACCTTTTAGTTTCAGTTAGAGTTCTAGTTTAGTTTAGTTTTAGTTAAGAGTCTAGAGTTTTAGCTTAGACTTTTAACTTAGAGTTTTTGTTAGAGTTATAGTTTCGTTTAGTTAAGAGTTTAGAGTTTTAGCCTAGAGTCTCAGCTTGTGGTTTTGGTTTGTGTTTTATTGTAGTTTATTTTTAGTGAATCTTTAATAGTTTTTAACTTAGAGTCTTAGCTTAGAGTTTTTGTTGAAGTTCTAGTTTAGTTTAGTTTTAGTTAAGAGTTTAGAGTTTTAGCTTAGAGTCTTAGCCTAGAGTTTTTGTTAGTGTTCTAGTTTAGTTTAGTTATAGTTAAGAGTTTGGAGTTTTACCTTAGAGACTTACCTTAGAGTTTTAGTTATATTCTAGTTTAGTTTAGTTTTAGTTACGAGTTTAGAGTTTTTAGCTTAGAGTCTTAGCTTAGAGTTTTTGTTGAAGTTCTAGTTTAGTTTTAGTTAAGAGTTTAGAGTTTTAACCTAGAGTCTTAGCTTAGAGTTTTAGTTAGATTTGAAGTTTAGTTTAGTAATAGTTAAGAGTTTAGAGTTTTTAGCTTAGAGTCTTAGCTTAGAGTTTTTTTTTAACTTCTAGTTTAGTTTAGTTTTAGTTAAGAGTTTAGAGTTTTAGCATTTAGTCGTAGCATAGAGTTTTTGTTATATTTCTAGTTTAGTTTAGTTTTAGTTAAGATTTTAGAGTGTTAACTTATAGACTTAGCTTAGAGTTTTAGTTAGAGTTCTAGTTTACTTTAGTTTTAGTTAAGAGTTTAGAGTTTTTAGATTAGAGTCTTAGCTTAGGGTTTTTGTTGAAGTTCTAGTTTAGTTTAGTTTTAGTTAAGAGTTTAGAGTTTTAACCTAGAGTCTTAGCTTAGAGTTTTAGTTAGATTTGTAGTTTATTTTAGTAATAGTTAAGAGTTTATAGTTTTTAGCTTAGAGTCTTAGCTTAAATTTTTTTTGAAGTTCTAGTTTAGTATAGTTTTAGTTAATAGTTTAGAGTTTTAGATTATAGTCTTAGCTTAGAGTTTTTGTTAGAGTTCTAGTTTAGTGTAGATATAGTTAAGAGTTTGGAGTTTTACACTAGAGTCTTAGCTTAGAGTTTTATTTAGAGTTCTAGTTTAGTTTAGTGTTGGTTAAGAGTTTAGAGTTTTTAGCTTAGAGTATTATCTTAGGGTTTTTGTTGAAGTTATAGTTTAGTTTATTTTTAGTTAATAGTTTAGATTTTTAACCTAGAGTCTTAGCTTAGAGTTTTAGTTAGATTTGAAGTTTAGTTTAGTAATAGTTAAGAGTTTAGAGTTTTTAGCGTAGATTATTATTTTTTAGTTTTTTTTGAAATTCTTCTTCATTTTATTTAAAGTTAATAGTTTATAGTCTTAGCTTAGAGTTTTAGTTAGAGTTGACTTTTAGTTTATTAGAATTTAATAGTTTAGAGTTTTTGCTTAGAGTCTTAGCTTATAGTTTTTGTTAGAGTTTTAGTTTAGTTTAGTTTTACTTAAGAGTTTAGAGTTTTAGCTTAGAGTCTTAGCTTAGAGTCTTAGTTTAGAGTTTTTGTTGAAGTTCTAGTTTAGTTTAGTTTTAGTTTAGAGTTTTAGCTTAGACTTATATTTAGAGTTGAAGTTTAGTTTAGTTATATTTAAGAATTTAGAGTTTTAGCTTAGAGTCATACCTTAGAGTTTTACTTAAAGTTGTAGTTTAGTTAAGTTTTAGTTAAGAGTTTATAGTTTTAGCCTAGAGTCTTAGCTTAGAGTCTTAATTTAGAGTTTTTGTTGAAGTTGTAGTTTAGTTTAGTTATAGTTAAGAGTTTGGAGTTTTACCTTAGAGTCTTAGCTTAGAGTTTTAGTTAGAGTTCTAGTTTAGTTTAGTTATAGTTAAGAATTTAGAGTTTTAGCTTAGAGTCATAGCTTAGAGTTTTAGTTAAAGTTATAGTTTAGT
This sequence comes from Artemia sp. Qi Xiang Cuo, assembly GCF_049724085.1. Lineage (NCBI taxonomy): Eukaryota > Metazoa > Arthropoda > Branchiopoda > Anostraca > Artemiidae > Artemia > Artemia sp. Qi Xiang Cuo. The sequence goes on from NC_142803.1 coordinate 39,294,651, forward strand.
TAAGTTGTAGTTACGAGTTTAGAGTTTTAGCTTAGAGTGATAGCTTAGAGTTTTGTTAGAGTTCTAGTTTATTTTAGTTTTAGTTAAGAGTTTGGTGTTTTACCTTTTAGTTTCAGTTAGAGTTCTAGTTTAGTTTAGTTTTAGTCAAGAGTTTTGTGTTTTACCTTAGAGTCTTAGCTTAGAGTTTTAGTTTAGTTTAGTTAAGAGTTTAGAGTTTTAGCTTACAGTCTTAGCTTAGAGTTTTGTTTAGAGTTCTAGTTTAGTTTAGTTTTAGTTAAGAGTTTAGAGTTTTTAACTTAGAGTCTTAGCTTAGAGTTTTTGTTGAAGTTCTAGTTTAGTTTAGTTTTAGTTAAGAGTTTAGAGTTTTAGCTTAGAGTCTTAGCCTAGAGTTTTTGTTAGTGTTCTAGTTTAGTTTAGTTATAGTTAAGAGTTTGGAGTTTTACCTTAGAGACTTACCTTAGAGTTTTAGTTATATTCTAGTTTAGTTTAGTTTTAGTTACGAGTTTAGAGTTTTTAGCTTAGAGTCTTAGCTTAGAGTTTTTTTTGAAGTTCTAGTTTAGTTTAGTTTTATTTAATAGTTTAGAGTTTTAACCTAGAGTCTTAGCTTAGAGTTTTAGTTAGATTTGAAGTTTAGTTTAGTAATAGTTAAGAGTTTAGAGTTTTTAGCTTAGAGTCTTAGCTTAGAGTTTTTTTTTAACTTCTAGTTTAGTTTAGTTTTAGTTAAGAGTTTAGAGTTTTAGCTTAGAGTCGTAGCTTAGAGTTTTTGTTAGAGTTCTAGTTTAGTTTAGTTATAGTAAGGAGTTTGGAGTTTTACCTTAGAGACTTAGCTTAGAGTTTTAGTTAGATTTCTAGTTTAGTTTAGTTTTAGTTACGAGTTTAGAGTTTTTAGCTTAGAGTCTTAGCTTAGAGTTTTTGTTGAAGTTCTAGTTTAGTTTAGTTTCAGTTAAGAGTTTAGAGTTTTAACCTAGAGTCTTAGCTTAGAGTTTTAGTTAGATTTGTAGTTTAGTTTAGTAATAGTTAAGAGTTTAGAGTTTTTAGCTTAGAGTCTTAGCTTAAATTTTTTTTGAAGTTATAGTTTACTCTAGTTTTATTTTATAGTTTTGAATTTTATCATATAGTGTTAGCTAAGAGTTTTAGTTACATCTCTATGTTTTTTTATTTACATTTAATAGTAAGTAGTTTTTATCTAATATTATTAGATTAGAGTTGTTGTTGATGTTCTAGTTTAGTTTTAGTTAATAGTTTTTGGTTTTAAATTAAACTATTATATTAAAGTTTTATTTAGAGTTGAATTTGATTTTAGTTAATTCTAATATTTTATAGTTTTTAGATTAGAGTCTTATCTTAGAGTTGTTGTTGAAGTTATAGTTTAGTTTAGATATAATTAAGAGTTTAGAGTTTTAGCTTAGAGTTTTAGTTAGAGTTGAAGTTTAGTTTAGTATTAGTTAAGAGTTTAGGGTTTTAACCCAGAGTCTTAGCTTAGAGTTTTTGTTTAGTTTAGTTTTACTTAAGAGTTTAGAGTTTTAGCTTATAGTCTTAGCTTAGAGTCTTAGTTTAGAGTTTTTGTTGAAGTTCTAGTTTAGTTTAGTTTTAGTTTAGAGTTTTAGCTTAGACTTATATTTAGAGTTGAAGTTTAGTTTAGTTATATTTAAGAATTTAGAGTTTTAGCTTAGAGTCATACCTTAGAGTTTTACTTAAAGTTGTAGTTTAGTTAAGTTTTAGTTAAGAGTGTAGAGTTTTAGCCTAGATTCTTAGCTTAGAGTCTTAGTTTAGAGTTTTTGTTGAAGTTCTAGTTTAGTTTAGTTTTAGTTTAGAGTTTTAGCTTAGACTTAGAGTTTTAATTACAGTTCTGGTTTAGTTTAGTTTTAGTTAAGAGTTTATAGTTTTAGTTTAGAGTCTTAGCTTAGAGTTTTTTTTAGAGTTGAAGTTTAGTTTAGTTATAGTTAAGAGTTTGGAGTTTTACCTTAGAGACTTAGCTTACAGTTTTAGTTTAGTTTAGTTTAGTTTAGTTAAGAGTTTAGAGTTTTAGCTTAGAGACTTAGCTTACAGTTTTAGTTTAGTTTAGTTTAGTTTAGTTAAGAGTTTAGAGTTTTAGCTTAGAGTCTTAGCTTAGAGTTTTTGTTAGAGTTCTAGTTTGGTTAATTTTAGTTAAGAGTTTAGAGTTTTAGCTTAGAGTCTTAGCTTAGAGTTTTTGTTAGAGTTCTAGTTAAGTTAATTTTAGTTAAGAGTTTAGAGATTTAGCTTAGAGTCTTAGCTTAGAGTTTTTGTTAGAGTTCTAGTTTAGTTTAGTCTTAGTTAAGAGTTTTGAGTTTTACCTTAAAGTCTTAGATTAGAGTTTTAGTTAGGGTTGAAGTTTTCTTTAGTTTAGTTATAGTTAAGATTTTATAGTTTTAGCTTAGAGTCTTAGCTTAGATTTTTATTTAGAGTTATTGTTTAGTTAATTTTTAGTTAAGAGTTTTAGCTTAGAATTTTATCCTAGAATCTTAGCTTAGAGATTTAGTTAGAGTTGAAGTTTAGTCTAAACTAGCATAACCCCAAAATTCCACAATATTACATAGAAATACCAAAACCATAGGTTAGATTAGGTTAGGTTAGGTTAGAGGTTAGGTTTCTCCACGTTTAAGTTAGGTTAGATTAGGTTAGCTTATCATGAGCACTCACGAGCACTAAGCTAAGACTCTAAGGTAAAACTCTAAACTCTTAACTAAAACTAAACTAAATAAGAACTTCAACAAAAACTCAAAGCTAAGACTCTAAGCTAAAACTATAAACTCTTAACTAAAACTAAACTAAACTAGAACTCTAATTAAAACTCTAAGTCTAAGCTAAAACTCTAAACTAAAACTAAACTAAACTAGAACTTCAACAAAAACTCTAAACTAAGACTCTAAGCTAAGACTCTAGGCTAAAACTCTGAACTCTTAACTAAAACTTAAATAAACTACAACTTTAAGTAAAACTCTAAGCTATGACTAAGCTAAAAGTCTAAATTCTTAACTATAACTAAACTAAACTTCAACTCTAACTATAACTCTAAGCTAAGACTTTATGGTAAAACTCTAAACTCTAAACTAGAACTAAACTAAACTAGAACTCTAACAAAAACTCTAAGCTAAGACTCTAAGCTAAAACTCTTAACTATTACTAAACTAAACTTCAACTCTAACTAAAACTATAAGCTAAGACTCTAATCTAAAAACTTCAAACTCTTAACTATAAATAAACTTAACTACAACTCTAACAAAAACTCTAAGCTAAGACTCTAAGCTAAAAACTCTAAATTCTTAACTATAACTAAACTAAACTTCGACTCTAACAAAAACTCTAAACTAAGACTATATTTTAAAACTCTAAACTCTTAACTAAAACTAAACTAAACTAAAACTCTAACAAAAACTCTATGCCAAGACTCTAAGCTAAAACTCTAAATTCTTAACTAAAACTAAACTAAACTAGAACTCTAACAAATACTCTAAGCTAAGACTCTAAGCTAAAAATCTAAACTCTTAACTATAAGTAAACTAAACTTCAACTCTAACAAAAACTCTAAGCTAAGACTCTAAGGTAAAACTCTAAACTATTAACTAAAACTAAACTAAACTAAAACTTTAACAAAAACTCTAGGCTACTAATCTAATCTAAAACTCTACGAAATTTACTAAACCTAAACTAAACCAGACTTCCAAGTTCAAATCTAATTATAATGTAAAACTATAAACGATAACTAAACTCAGCTCGACCTTCAACAAAAACTCTAAGATAAGACACTAAGCTAAGAACATAAACTAAAACTCTGAACTCTTAAGTAAAACTAAACGCAACTACAACTTTAAGTAAAACTCTAAGCTATGACTCTAAGCTAAAACTCTAAATTCTTAACTATAACTTAACTAAACTTCAACTCTAACTATAACTCTAAGCTAAAACTTTATGGTAAAACCCTAAACTCTAAACTAAAACTAAACTAAACTAGAACTCTAACTAAAACTGTAAGCTATGACTCCAAGCTAAAACTCTAAACTCTTAATTAGTACTAAACTAAACTTCAACTCTAACTAAAACTCTAAGCTAAGACTCTAAGCTAAAACTCTTAACTAAAACCAAACTAAACTAGAACTTCAACAAAAACTCTAAGCTAAGACTCTAACCTAAAAACTCTAAACTCTTAACTATTACTAAACTAAACTTCAACTCTAACTAAAACTCTAAACTAAGACTCTAGGCTAAAACTCTAAACTATTGACTAAAACTAAACTAAACTAGAAATTAAACAAAAACTCTAAGCTAAGACTCTAAGCTAAAAACTCTTAATTATTAACTAAAACTAAACTAAACTAGAACTCTAACAAAAACTCTAAGCAAAGACTCCAAGCTAATACTCTAAACTCTATACTAAAACAAAACTAAACTAAAACTCTAAGCTAAGACTCTAAGGTAAAACTCTAAACTCTTAACTAAAACTAAACTAAACTAGAACTCTAACAAAAACTCTAAGCTAAGACTCTAAGCTAAAACTCGAAACTCTTAACTATTACTAAACTAAACTTCAACTATAACAAAAACTTTAAGCTAAGACTCCAAGCTAAAGTTCTAAACTCTTAACTAAAACTAAACTAAAATAGAACTTAAACAAAAACTCTAAGCTAATACTATAATCTGAAAACTCTAAAATATTAACTAAAACTAAACTAAACTAGAACTCTAACAAAAACTCTAAGCTAAGACTCTAAGCTAAAATTCTAAACTCTTAACTAAAACTAAACTAAACTAGAACTCTAACTAAAACTCTAAGCTAAGACTCTAAGGTAAAACACCAAACTCTTAACTAAAACTAAACGGCATAAATTTGTAGAAAAATTGTAACCAGGTCAGAAGAACAAATTTATATTTAATGCTTTTTTTTTTTTTTTTTTTTTTTTTTTTTTTTTTTTTTTTTTTTTTTTTTTGCAAAAACGGAAAGTTTACTTTGTTTTGTATAAACATCTAAATTAGACAAATAACTTAGCTCAATTTAATCTTTAAATCTAAACTTCCTTTTCATGCTGTCCCTTATGAACACAGTGAATTAGATTTTGCGTCTTTCGGGAAGCACTGGCGTTGATCTAAAAAATTATATGATGCAAAAACTCATTATAGCTTTAGAAAAGTCAGTCTTGGCTGGTTTAACTATGGGTCTCCTGGGTTTGACTTTTATATAATCTGTAATTTAGCCTTTTGTATCTTTCTTCTTCTATGAAGACAGGAGTAATGGTCTTTTTTTCAGACCGGTATTCTTTCAAAAATAAGTGAAGGCAATCCTGAAGAATGCAATATAGTTCAGGCATATAAGTTTTTTCTAATACAGGAACCATCTATGTTGGATTTTTGAGATATTGGAACAGAGCCAGTAATTCTTAGGGCAAACTGTCATTTTACATTTCAACTTTGAATTGGAATGACAACTCGTTGCGGCTGATTAAATATCGTTGCGGTTGCAGAGATTAAATATACCTATCTAATATTTTGAATAATTTTCCTGGATCTATAAAACGTAGCCTTGATTCTAACCATTAAAACAATATATCATTGGAAATATTCTGAATATTCTTAGAGATTAAAATAGTGAATGGTAATCTGACAGCTAACAAGGAGTAAATATTCTTTGTTAAGAGAACGCTATGATTTTGCCATGGTCTATTAGAATGAAACACTTTTTGAATTTAATCTGTATGCTTTTAAAGCATTTTAAAACCTTTGATTGAATGTCTTCTTAAGAGAATAGTCCTTTGAAATCGGACCGTCCTTTCCATCAGTTTTAAGAACTCCCATGACTATTCTTCTTACTATTGTTGTAACAGGGTCCTTAACATTGCCCCTCCCTCTCTCCCCCTTCCAATTTTTTTAGAGGGGGACAGATTTTTTTTACTTAGAATTTTTTTCAACTTATTTTTATGTCTTATATGGTATTGTGCATACATATAACAAAAAAAATCAGTTGATTAAACCTTTTTTTACATACATTACCCTTTTATGGCTTCTTGATTGTATGAATTCTTTGGTTTCTAGTTACAAAATTGTCAGATTGTAGGATATACATCATCTTTAATTTAACTTAATTTTCGTATCTTTATTCTTGGAGGCCTCTGACACAGAAACAACAACACCACCACCAGCAAAGAGATAAAGAACAACGGTGTCGAGATACCACGATCAATGAATGCTCTTCAAATGATGAATATAGATGTTGAATCGGATAAAGAATTAGAGGGGAATAGTCCCGTACAACTGGAAACACAAGAAGTAAGTTTGTTTAAATTCTCTTTGGTATGCTTTCCATATTTGGAAATTCTTTTTATTCTTGTACATATAATTCTTCTGTTTCTAATAAATTATTACGGCCTTTTTTAATTCAAATGGTTTTCAATTAAAATAGCCTTGAAAATCTAATGTCAAAAAAGTTGGATGAGGATTGGTCACACTTCTCCTTCACTTTTATAGATACAACAGTAAAGTTCACATCCCATTTCAAATAAAGTGGTTTACCAAAATGTAAACCTCACTAAATACTAACGATCAATATTGCTATATCATAGGCATATATATTGTTTTAAAATCAAATGATTTGGTACATAAGGACCATTGCAATATGGTCTTCTCCATTGTCTAGATTGATACATGCGATCACCTTTATACCTACGTTGATACATGCGGTCACCTTCATACTTACATTGATACAATTGGTCACTTCCATACCTACATTGATACAATTGGTCACTCCCATACCTACGTTGATAGAAGATGTCATACCATGGCTACATTGATACATGTGGTTACCTCCCATGCCCACGTTAATGCAAGTGGTAACCCCCATACCTACATTGATAAAAAGAGGTCACCCCCCCCATGGGATCTTAATGCGTTTAACCATTCAGAAAAAAATAAAGAAACGTATGTGTGTTTTTAATAATTTTTTTATTTATTATGCATATGTTTTAAAGATATGAAAATACAGGTTGTTTAATCGCAATGAAAATATTCTTTTTTTTAGCTTTATAAAACCGTACCATTTCAAAAGAAAATAACTTCCATCATTATTATTCTAGGTTAACATACCTGTATTGTCACCACCAACTCAAGGAACATACAACCTCTATTGACACCACCAGTAAAATTTCATGATAATTACCATATCAACTTGCCCTCCAATAACAACGAACTAAAATAGTATGATAAACTATTGAAAGATTGATTTGGAGAGGTGAGTTCTGATAATGAATTTCATGTTAGTGTCCATATCTCCTTGCCCTCTGATAACAACGACCCATATTGGATTGATAAGTCTTTGAAAGATTGCTTTGGAGAGGCGAATGTGACTCCCCCCAATATTTCAATATACATTACAGGGGTCGAACAGGGGTCATTGATCAAGAGAATGATAATGGCTGGGTTAACCCCACCGTTCTTGAAGCACTTGAGAAAATGATTATTGAGCTAGAGGATTTCATTGCACGCTCCACCCCTCTTAGACACACTGATGGTGAAGTATGACAAAGTGGTAGTGGTGTTGTGGTAAAGGTAACCCTGCAAAGTCCCTTGTATTGCCAAACTTTTTGGGTGATTTCATACCGCGCTCTACTCCTCTTGCACACACTGATGGTGAAGTAGGACAGAGAGGTGGTGTTTTGTGGTGTTTTAGAGGAAAACCTTGCAACGCCCTCTGTATTGCTAAACTTTTATCCGTTTAACTGCCTTGCGCAATTTATATGTTTATAGGGCCGAATCTGGGGATCCATTTAATACACTTATTGTGGGAAATAGTATCACGAATCGAATAGGCGTAGTACACTCCTATGGGGGCGAGATTCGAGCCCTTCTTGAACGGCAGATTTGAGAATGGGGTTGGAGGGATAGCATAAAAGCATCCATTGCACAAAAATTGTGTTCTTTTAATGAAAAGTCAGGTGATATGTATTTGCACTATGTGCAAACTGATATGCTAACACTTCACCCGCACTTACAGAAATTTGAGCGTGTATTTTTGGATTTTTTCGCAAATTTTTGGATATTTGTGACAAAACTAGATAACTATAATGACAAGGAAAGTGTTTCAGTGGTTTTATTTATTGAAAAGTTAGATGTAAATGTATATAAATTTAAAAAAAATATATTTTAAGAGGTGAGGGAAGAGAGCTACTTTTTAATTATAATTCAGATTTAAAGGGGTGTAAAGGTGTACAACAAATTTCTTCCAGTACAGGGCTTCAGTGTTTCAAATCTGCAATCCTTATAGTAGCCCACAATCCCCGTTCTTGGTTTTGTGTGAGTGAGACATATTTGGACAAATTGGCAGCTAATGGGGATGGGTAGAGTTTCCTAAAGTAGATTTTAATGGTTTAAATTGTCATTATCCAGTAGCACTTAAGGGGAAAGATATTTTTGAGTGGCCTAATGAACATTTAAAGATTGGTGTTACAGTTTTACAATTTGAAACATAATTTTAGGAGGATGAGCACAAAGATAAAAAGGGGGGAATATATCCATTGAGGGCTCCGTTCTTTGAATCGGTGAAGCACTGGGTATGGCTTCTTAAAACGCCTGCTACGGAACCCCATTCAATTGAACATTGAATCCAATAACAGAAATTAGTCGGTTTCTAGGTGAGATTTCACACCGAATTAAAGTTAAAGCATCATGTGAAACATTGTAAGCATCACGGGTATCAATCCGTGGAAACTTTAGCGGTGACAAGGCCATTTTATGTTTTAAGAACTTTCAAAATTCACTCTTACAGTGAAGAGGTGGCATGAGATTGCAAAGCTACTCACAAATGTGTACGATGTATCAAATTTAAATCATGTCAAAGAACATGAAGCCATTGCATTCTCTTATGCTCCCGGACAAAAAGACTCAATATTGGAGGAGGGGGGATTTAAAGATTTTGAAGCTCCTACTGAAATTGAGGAAATCTCTAATTCTATTAGAGAAACCTGGCGGGATTTCTGCTTGTCGTCTCTGACGGTTTACAGAACCGTCAGAGTTCTCTGACAAGTATACTCTCCTTGGGGTTCAAAAGTAACACACTATTTGGCCCCAGGCACCATAAAAATTAAACCTCCCCAATTCCCTTCCCTTCCCTCACTTTGTATAGGATTCTCTTCCTATGTCAAGTAATATACTCTCAGCCTCTCTGTAGGCTCCCAGACTACACCTTGGCTAATCAAAAAGTCAAAGATTATAAAGAAAAGATTTCTTACTGTATTCACTCTTTTCACTCTGTATAGGAATTGATAAGAAATGAAAGATCTTGCCCCTAGAACTTCAAGCCGCGTATTTGCTGCGGGTGGATTCTTCCCAGCAGAACACTTTTCAAGCCAATCCAAACCGTTACCGATTGCCACCTCTATTCAAATGAATCAACTTTATGACCCTTTTTTCCACCTCCGTCAAATTCGACCAAAATCTACAATCCAAAAATAAACTTCTAGCCGTATGACTCGACCGTATAATTATGCAGTTACCATCTGTGAATTAAGATGACTACGCAATAAAAAAAGGGCCGTTACTTTTATCCAGAGAAAATTAAATATTAACACGCAAAGGAAAGGGGAAAATTAACATAAGCAAAAGATGAAAATAGAAAGGGCATAAATCCGAAAAACCCAGGACCAAAGGTTCCAACACTCGAGTAGTACAAAGCAATTGCTAGAGGTTTTTGAGACACTGGGTGGGGAAGAGTGTGTGGGTGCAACCATGATAGCACTTATTAAAACAGCAAATAAGTCAATTTCACGGTTGCACAATATAAATTATCCAATGACCCTATCACCAGAGGATGATTTGGCCATTAAACCCAGAAAAATTTGTTGGGTTTGTAAGGGAAAATTTGTCGAGATAGTGGGGGAGGGATGCCAGTTCGTGATCATGATCACTTAAGAAATCCAATTTTATCAGGGGTAGTAACTTTCGTAGACTGGCTCATAAATCATGTAATTTAAACGTTAAACAGCAGTACTTTCTACCTCTTTATGTAACAATTCCAATTTTGATTTCAAGTTCATTCTACCAGCGTAGACATGTTTGCAGAAAGGTGACGTTGTAGATGGCACATGGATAGATAGTTCTTTTTCATACAATATCATACTCAAATCATGTAAGGAGCTGCTGGTCTTAGATCTCCTTTGGAAAACAATAGATAATGGTAATACGTGCTTGAATAAAATCTGTTTTTTTAGATTCATATAGTTTTTTTCCCAAATCCCTAAATCAATTGATTTAAGTACAGAAAAGCGACAATTTTAAGAGTCCTCCCCCCCCCCGCCTTAAAAGCGCTTGACAGATAATGAAATGTATGATTTATTAACGCATAACGGCATTTAACCATATGAGCACTACAGCTCCACCTCGAGGCTTGTGAGGGAAAACTATCGTCCATCGAAGCATTTTATGATTCACTTCACGATCGTCAATGCACCACAGCCGACTATGAATTTGCTAAAAAAAAAGTTTGGGCAAAGAGAGGGTGGAAAAATGGGGAGGATGAATGTAAAATGCCCCTAGCAAGTGATGTATTGACGTTGTTGGATATTGTGCAAAACACGGATAAAGTCTATCAGGAATTTAGGTCTTTGGTGTATTATTTTTCAACACCACATCTGGTGATAGATTTAATTCTAGAAATCAGTAAAAAAGAAATAGTCTTCATCACCGATATGGATCAGCATCTATTTGTAGAGAGATCCATTAGGGGAGTGTTTATAGAAACTCTGTGGAAAGTAGTTTAGGTCCAAAAGCAAAAGTCATGACGATTCGTTCTTTAAAATTTAAAAACTACAAAGTTAGAGTACAGAAAAATGCCATGTCAGCTATATCAGAAAAAGTCTATGTATGTGAGGGTGGTGTGATGGTAATACCCCATGGGTAATA
>NC_142803.1:39306052-39380925 GCF_049724085.1 Artemia sp. Qi Xiang Cuo
AATTTTAATATAAAATAGTTATGATCCAACTTCAGAAATTTCCATTACTTGGCAAAAAACCAAGCTAACTGATTAGTCTTTACTGATGGACGCTACCCCTTCTCATCCTTATTAACAGGGAAAGGGGGGTTACAGATCCTGCTTCTGGGAAAACTGTCTCTACTGCAGTGGGTGGGTGGTTTTTTCTCCACCCATGCTTGCAAAAACGCACTTGTATTACTCCAAATTTAGAGGAGTCTTAATCCGGAGGACTGACTAAACCTCCTTGATTTTATGAACAGAAATTACAGGTTTGAAATCCAACAGCTTTTGGACCACAAAAAAACTCAACCACTATTGTGGAATAGGGTTTTGCCTTGCCTTATGTTTATTCTCCACAGCAATGTCTAGTTTAGAGATTGATTCACCAGAAAACGACCGTTTGTGACCGACATTTTTCGAGTAGCCTTGTGTAAACTGAAGTTGTTTAGCTTTGGAGACTGGAACATTATCGTACGTATAGATTTTGGAGGCCTGCTGAAAAATCAGAACTTTCTTCATTTGAATAATGACTTACGGGTGCTTCTTGCTAAGTTTGTTTTAGATGCTTAACCAAGTTCAGTGGTGGATGTACACCATGGTACTTCAGACTTCTTTCTGTATAACTATTGACTGTGTGTACTTCCTGTATTCTCAAGTGACCCGGGTCGCAATGCTTCATTGTTTCTTTCAACAGTCTAGGGTAATTACGAAATACTTCTTCAATAGCAAAGATCATGATTGAATTTTGTTTCTGTGGCACACAAGAATCCGACCAAGTGATAATCTCAGTAAAGTCAGGATAGGTAGATAGAATTCTTTCAATCATATGGGCAACATCACTTATTATGTCATTTGCCTGACGACCTGCAACTGTTTCAGGCCACATTACGCAGCACATTTCTTCTGTGCGTTCCCCAGAACCCTGTTAATATGAGAATACACTCGTCAAGCAATATGCTGTAATTTTTTGTTTGTAGAAAGAAGAAGAAGCATTACCACGGGGAAGCACGGATACATTTTGAAGGTTGAAGCATTGAAGAGGTACGGAACTATTAGCCCTATCCTTTTTTCTCTGCTCTTTAGTCTTAGCCTTGCGAAGGCCAAGTCGATCGATACTCTTCTTTTTTGGTTCTGACAACTAAATGCCATGTTTTTTGGCAACACGTTTTTCTTCGCATGTGTCACATAAGTCCTTCTTAGGCTTATGGAAGCCCAAATTGTAACTTTGGTTGAGAATATTCCTATAAATTCTTAAAGATACCAGAGTACTTCCTTCATTCTTCTGTAAACTAAGGTACTGAAAATCTCCTATAATTCGGAATTTACTAAATGCCAAGATAGAAGGTTAATTACTAACCACAGAGAGTCAAAACAGTTGAGTGCTCCAGTAAATGCCAACCTTTTTCTTTGTATATTCTTCCTATTATTCATATTTGCATTCTAATACGTCATTCTTCTTCTTCTTCCCGGATGTTAGTGATAGAAGCTATACAGTTGCGATAAAATACCCCAGGCTAGTCCTCTGGTCAGTTACGACAATAGTCGCTTTCACAAAAGTGAGAAACACGCACTTACAATAAAGTTGAATTATTGATTTGTGCAGCCGGGAGGCATTTTACAGTAAAACGAACTGCACCATTAGAAAGTTCGTAAAAAATAACGCTGATAGGTGTCGTAACACAATTTTGAGTAGGGGTGTCACTTACGACATTCTTGCTTTCCCATGGCGAGTAGTAAAAAAACGCAGCAGTGGTAGTAGTAGTAACAGTAGTAGCGTGCACATATTGCCTGTAGGAGAATTGATCTTCCTCTTCAAGCATTCTCTGAAAGTTCCAACTTAATATCCAAATCTAATCTCGAGAGACGCCCTTTTGAGAATCTGCTTGCAAATAATGTGTTTAGATTTAGTTCAAATTTCCCCTTAATATTCTCTTAAATTTTCACCTTCATATAATCAGCTTTTTAGTACTTGTATCATAGTACCAGTGGTAGTATTAGGAGAAGTAGCTGCTGTAGTAATGTTGTATTGTTTTTAGTAGTAAAGGTAGTAGCAGCAGTATTGATAGAAGCAGTAGCATTTACATGTCACTTTTTAGTCGGTTGAACATCCCCCTCACGATATCCCGGAAGCTTCATCTTGATACGGTAAGCCGTTCCAAAAATATTGCTGATGTGCCCTTTTGACCCCCATTTGACGCCCTTTTCATTTTAATGTTCTTAGCTCTAAAGGTAGTTGTGGTTGAAGTATTAATTGGAGTAGTTTAGTAACAGTAGTATTAGTGGTAATAGCAGTAAAAGTAGCAGTGGTAGTAGTATTAGTAACACCTTGCATATATTACCTTTTGTTCAATTGATCTTCCCCTTTAAGGATTCTCTGAAATTTCCAACTTAATACCGAAACCCATTCTTGAGATTCTCTTTTGACAATATTTGTATGCAGAAGTTTTAATTTTTATAGGCTTAACTGTAATAGTACTAGTATCATGTTAGTAGTGCTTGTAAGAAAAGCTGTAGTAGCAGTAATACTGTCGTATTAGTAGCAGGAATAGTAGTAGTAGCAGTAATAGCAATATTAGCATGTACATGTTGCCTTTTAATACGTTGAATAACCCCCTCATGAGGCCCCAGACGTTTCATCTTGATAAGGTAAGCCGTTCCCGAAAAATTTCTGGTACACCCTTTGGACAATCTGTATGGACATGGTACGTTTTGATTTGGTTCAACTTTCCCCTCGATATTTCCTCAGTTTACTTTCAATATCCTCAGCCTTGGCAGTACTCACTACAAAAGCACTAGTTTTATTTGTAGTAGTGATAGTATTAATAGTGGTCGTTGTAATTGTAGTGGTTGTTGTAGTAGTAGTAGCGAGTAAATATTGCCTTTTTGGTCATTTGATCATCTCCCTTATCATTTCCTGAAACTTCCGAATTAATACTCACTCATTCTTGAGTTATTCCCTTTAGATTACCCGTAAGCACAGAACGTTTTGATTTAGTTCAACACTCCCGTCAGTATTCTCTGGTTGGCTCACCTGAATGCCCTTTGTGATGTCAGAATGTAAAGGTCAAATATGCCCACCTTTCTCAATAACTTATACTATATGTAAACAATGGACGAATTGCATAACATAAGACCTGTGGGGGTTGACATCCCCTAAGAAATAATTATTGGACCTTTCAACTATGCTTACAAAAATAGCAGTCTAAAATTTTTTATTGGCTCTATTTTGGAAAATGATGGGCGTTTTTGTTTATGGGGAGAGGGGCTTGTTGCCCTCCGGTCACATTTGATTCTTGAAAAGGGTACATAAACTTTCAATTTCAATAAAACTTTGCGCCCCCGAGGAATAAATAACAACCCTTGGCTCTAGAATCTGGGGGGATGTGTCAGCCTCGGAGGTACAGTTACATGATCTTTGGACTATAGTAAATAAAATGGCTATCACAAAATTTCAATCTGATGAAAGGGGCGTAAAGGGGGGGGTTGGTTTATCACCATCACTTTTGAATCTCAAAAAGGAAACTAGAAATTTCAATTTCCAATCAGATGAGCCACCTCAATAGGTTTACGACCATCCCTTCAAAAAATACCTTATATGTCCTTAGGGCGTAACTTACAACCTTTCCCCTAGGCTCTGGGAGTTGCGTCAACCCAGGAGGCATTATTATATGCGCTTTGGAATATTTTGAATAAAATGGCAACCCAAAAGTTTGATCGAATGTGTTTTTGAGAAGAGGGTATAGGAGGAGGGTGGGGGTAGTTACCCTCTGATCACTTTCGACTCACAAAAAAGGAACTAGAACTTCCAATGGAGTGAGTCCCTCCAAAGTTTATAAGACAACCTCCTCCATAAACTTTACATATTAATAATGGGTAACTAGCATAACTTATAGCCCTTTCCCGAAGGAGTGTATAAAGAGGGGGGGGATCTCCAAAGATGTAATTACTGCCTTTTCAACCATGCTGAACGAATTGATTTTGATTTTTTTTTTATTGGATGTGATTAGGGAAAGGAAGGAGGTTGGGAGCTGGTTACCCTCCAATCTCTGATGACTCTTAAAAATGGCACTAAAACTTTCAATTTCAGATCAAATGAACTCCTTTGAGGTTTTTACAATAACTCCTCCTTTACGAAGTTTATGGGTCAGAATGAAAAATACATTCTGCCAACTTTGCTCTTTACTTAGGCAGCGCTTGCGCTGCCTATGCTAAAAGAAAATCCGTTAGTATTGAATAATATGTTACAACATTACTAGAGATTAGTTTGAACTCAAATTCAAAATCACCATCGTATTGAAGTGACTGACTTTTAAGTAAACATTATCAAATGTACCATGTCCAAACACCAACTAAAGAACAGATGGGGCTCCAATGGAGGAAGGGAGGGCATTAGATTGGTCAAATATCTTTTTTTTATCTCCATTATAAAAAATGAACACAAACTATTACAACCCCAACCTAAATTTTAGTGAATTGGTGTCATTGGTAGAAAGGCATAATTGTTTGTTGGCAGAAAGGCATAATTGTCTTTTTGTACTGAATAAATTTGCAATTTTGTTGAGTGAAAATTTAAAATGAACATTCTGAAATTCAAATATTTCTAGAAAATTACTTCAGTTTTTCTTAGGTGAATCAGGGTTTTCTGATTCGTCAGATTGTCCATACTTAATTTTATTTGACATCAAGATACCTGCAAAAAGTCCTCTATATTATGTCTCTACAAAATTAACCTTTTGTTGTATTTTCAAGCCATGGTTCTTAGTTTTGTTGCTCTCTGTCTGCTGATAATTATTACAACTTTGTATAAATCGAAAACTACCGATTAAACATGGAGTTTTTAAATGTTGTTATCTAAATCAATTGCCACTTTCTGTTGCGAGTTGAAAGCTTTGTTCGATAGGTTTGATAAATAGATACTAACGTCTAAATCCAAAAGACTGAAATAAGTACTTGAGATGTTAAACGTTTCTCTGGCCTGGCAACAAACTATATTCTTAAAATTAAAAATTGTAGATGTAAAAAGGAGTAGTTCTTCACATGTCCGAAAAAGTTGTCACTTACAGTTACAAGCCGTTTTCATAACTAAAACGGAAAACAGAATTTTTTTTTACCCTTTTTTTTAAGCACTCTCATTTTCTCTTTTTCTTTCAGTCTCTCATTTTCATAGTTCTTGATTATTCTTAAGAAGAGATACTTTTTGGCTTACAGCAAGCAAATCAACTCCTAAGCGAAGATGATACAGTTCTGGTTTCATTGATCAACAAAATTGAAGAGCTAACAAAAAAATTTTGAGGCGTACCTTTGGAAAAAATACGAACGGCTGATAGTTTCTTTATTGAAGTGCACCTCAGAGAAATTGACCCATGGCTGCATATCATGAAGAACAGCTAAGTTCTCGAATGAGGAAAAAGAAGGTAGAGTCGTACCTTCACTTACAATTTTTTGACAAATTAAGTAGTCACATATTCTTTGTATTGATAACAAAGAATATGCATTTCAAAAGAGTAACTCAAGCAAAATAAAGTCATATTAAAGCCTAAAATGATCAGAAATAAAGGTATACAACGATTCTAACAGAAACGATCAAAATCTAATTTTAATGAATAATTGAAACCTAATAAAAATGAGCAACAATTAAAATTACATAAATCACATCCTACTTGAAGATGATTCTATTAATCCAAAAAGAAATGAAACACAAACAAAAAGTGGAACAATAGGGAATTTTTTCGTAAAACAGTGGAACTTTAAACTTAAATGAGTATTTCGACCCTATATCCAAGGACTGTCCTCAGCAAAACAACAAAAGAAAATATAAAAGAAACTTCGCTTTTTAAGAAGAAATATTAAAATGAATATTCAAGTCAAGTAAAAAGGAGTCGCAAATTGTCACAGGAAATAGCCGAGTTAACAAGCCCCTACTCTCCTAAAGCCAAGAGAATTCGAATTTTTACTTCGAATATTGTGTTTTCTATGTATCGTAACATCAATAAAAACACAACAACAAATAAAATAATAAGGTAAATCAACATCTATAGACAATAGCTGTCGTAACTAAAAGTGGGGCTATCAGGTTAACGTTGGGGAGGAATTTGTTGGTTCTCTCTCCAGCCTCAATTTCATCGGACACATTGTTTAACTTAAATTTCCTTTTCATCAGTTACTTGGGGTTGCAAGTACGATATAAAAAAACAAAACAGTTTTTTGGCACATTTCTGACCCCCTTCCCCGTCCCATCAAGATCATGCAATTCCCTTAGCAAAAAAAAAAAAATACTTAAAGATTTCCAATCAGACAATAGAAATGTTTTGACAATTTCCAAAAATTGAACATCCCTTAAATCTAACCTTTTATTAACATACGTATTCCAACTGATTGATAAATAAAGACTGAAATTTTCAACTGACATACATGGAACTGAACAAACATCAACGATTTTTCAATCCGGGTTGCAGCGGTAGCTTGCAACCTAGTAAGAGACGATCACATCCAATGCTAAGATACATAATGGCCCATCACTCCTAAAAATAGTCAAATCAAAACAAAAAGTACACCATTAGAACCGCCTAGTCTGAAACCCCTATATAGGAAACTTACCGTCCCTTGGCTTGAACAACAAGGGAAATATATTGGCTTGAAAATCAAGAAAAGTGGCAGCTACTACGATATTCTGCATAAACGGCATATTTCTTCTTTTCTCTTTTGTTTCTTTTCCACAGATAGCTTGGAACTGGAACATCGTAGAGAATTGTTCAATGGCTCATTTTATAGGAAATTGTTAGATCTAGTGCTATTTAATTTTTTCTTTTTTTAATAGAATCAATTTTTCAACTAGAAACTACATTTTTATGGCCAGTCTTGATGAATGCCAGCTATCCTAACCACTCGTTACAAGCACGTATGCTTATCATTGTACCATCAGAGACCTATGAAAAATAAGTTACACTATTATGAGACATGATAATAAATTCGTTAATTATAATAAAGATTATATAAGTAGAGAAGACATTCAAAACTTTAAAGAAGTACCTATTAAATAATTGAAGCCATTAAACTTATAACATCTAAGTATAATATTGAATGACGTAATAAAGTGGGAAAATAAAACGATTGAAAAACTAAAGTTGAAAAAAATCAAATTTATACTGCAAATCAAAAACAACCTAAATAACTACGGTGTTGCTGACTTCATGAACTGGTGTAATCTACGCTTTACTCGAAATATTCTGGGCCCTATAAAACCCTCAGTATTTGTGCAAAACTCGTCACATTGGAAATGTTTTATGTCCAGCATGAATTCTACAGTGAGTATATAAACTTGAGCTTCTCATGAATTTTTTCTCACAGATATCACATTTGTAGGGTTTTTCCCCAGTGTGAGTTCGTTGGTGCATAGATAAATTCTGATTAGAAGTGAAGCTTTTCCCACAAACATCACACTCAAAAGGTTTTTCTCCAGTATGAATTCTTTGGTGTATAGATAAAATATGACCGGAAGTGAAACTTTTTCCACATACATCACACTCGAATGGTTTTTCACCAGTATGACTTCTTTGGTGTTTCGATAAATTAGAACTAGAAGGAAAGCTTTTCTTACATATATCACATTGGAAAGGTTTTTTTCCAGTGTGAGTTCGTTGATGCATAGATAAACTCTGTTTAGAAATGAAACTTTTTTCACATACATCACACTCAAAAGGTTTTTCTCCAGTGTGTGTTCTTTGATGAATTGATAAACTCTGATTAGTAGTGAAACTTTTTTCACAAATGTCACACTCATAAGGACTTTCTCCGGTGTGAGATCTTCGGTGTATAGACAAATCACGAATGGAAATAAAACATCTGTCACATAAATCACAATTAAAAGGTTTTTCCCCAGTATGAGTTCTTTGGTGCCTGGTTAAATTGTGGCTACTAGAGAAGCGTTTCTTGCAGACATCGCATGCGAAAGGTTTTTCCCCGGCATGAACAACCCTTCGATGACGCGATAAAATAGAGCTTGTGTTGAATGATCTCCCACACACTTCACATTCAAAAGGCTTCTCTCCAGTGTGAATTCTTTGATGATCAGACAATCGGGATTTTTGACTAAAAGTTTTTGTACATATATGACATTCAAAAGGTTTTTCTCCAGTATGAGTTCTTCGGTGTTTAGATAAACTGTAACAAGAAACAAAACTTTTTTCACAAGCATCACATTTGAAAGATTTCGGCTTTTCTTCAGCTTTCTCGTTTTCTCTTGCATCATTTTCAGCAAATTCATGGATGGTACTTCCAGATTCAGGCTCGCAGTCAGATTCAATTTCTTGCTTAACATACACACTTGTAAAACCAGGTACACACTGTGTTCTCAATATATGTGAAGAAGGACCATTCTCCAACAATGATGTAACAGTGGTATCTAGAAAATAATCACATTAAATCACAAGTCTTAATAGAAAGTCACAAAGGGGCCGTGGGTGTTCCAACCCTGGTATCCGAGCAAGAAAAAAAAGAGTAAAAAAAATGTACAGGAGCAGTTCTTTCGTACCAAAAAAAAAAATCTAAACGTACCACATCGTACAAGGACCTCTAAACTGTACCGAAAACATTACAGTTGTACCGCGTTAGCAAGGCTAACTCTGAACCATGAGTTTAGTCTATAATCAAAGCTCGCAAAGAGAAAATAACCGCATTGATCGGCTTCTCCTCCCATGCTCTTTTAGCAACCGTCCTCCAAGACCTCCGATCAAAGCTTTGAAATAGCAATCTTGTGCAAAGTAGTCTTAAGTTCAAGTAACTATGCCTATAGGGATTACAAAACCTCCCCAATCCCTGGTACAAAGGTCGTAAGTTATAGAATTACCATTGTTTATATACAAGCTTTGTTGTTGGGGAATAGGCGTGTTTGAAATATTCTTTAAAAAGGCTAAGGATATTAAGATGAAACTTTCAGGAAACGTTAAGGCAAATGTCGAACAAAATCGAAACACACCATACGCCAGATGGCATATGGAGTACCAGCAATATCTATGGGACGGCTACGGGTATATAGTTTATACTTTCAGAACATGTTGAGAGGGATGTTGAAGAATGATTGGAGGGCAACCAGCCCCTCTCACTCTTTTGGACGCTCTCCTCTCAAAACTAATAGAAATTTTGAAGACCATTTTGTTCGAAATTGTCAAAAGGACTAACAATTATGCCTCCGGAGATGCCATGCCCCCAGGCCTCTACGACAAGAAATAGAAATTTTTAGATTTTTCGTTTTTTTACATGCAGGATCTATAATTCAAAACGTGGGAAATGTTTGATCCTCAGTATGTCCCAAATGTCTAAGGGTATTGAGGCGACATTTCGGGGATTATCGAGGGGTATTTTGAGCTATATGTATTCAGGTCATCAAAAAGGTGTATTCGCAATATAACCCTAACGCGCAGGAACAAGTGAGAGCAAATTCTTGAAACTTTCATGACTATAACTACTGCAACTACAATTAAGATTACTTGCTATGGCGATTACCTTCAATTGTGACCGTTAAAGACTTCGACTACGAAAACTTGTGACTACGAGTACTCGTGACTAAAACTAAAACTAATTGCGAGTGCAACTACTTTTGCTTGAAACTATTTTGCTTTGTGACTGATTACAAAATTCAGACACACTTTTAGAGAACACTGTAAACAAATGGCAAAACTTTTGAATCGCCGAAAGAGGTTTCGTCGAAGAGAAAAAAAAACTGGCCCTTGGCTACCTGTGTGCTAGGAAGGCTTGTTTGTCTTTTCTCTTTTGGCGAGTTTCTTTTATCTTGTCCGGGTCAAGGGTAAGAGGAAAAGGGTCGTATCAGTCACTCCACTAATATAACCCGCGTGACAATGCCTTTTGGCTGTTTTCCAAGACAGTTTTCAAGAAATTCTAATTTTAAAAATGACAATTATGTAACTGTTATTATGTATTTTGATGAAGAAATGCAATAGTAAAATTTTCCTAAAAAATAAACAAAATATCTTAGAGTGTAGTAAAGTTAGTAAATGCACCCTCAATTTCCAAGTAATGCTGTCAAATAATACATGCCAAAGTATATGGATATCTAAAAAAGTAGAAAATTAAATGACTATTTTCATGCGATATTTTTAAAATAGGTAATCTTTTTTGTTTGCGAATGTCAGATTATATGTATTTAAATAAAAAAAATAATTCAAGTTCTTTAAAAAGCTGGATAAGTGTCATTTTTGGAAAAACTGGGATATGAATAGCATTAAAGTTGAAATTTGTTTCTTGAAATTTGAGAAGATGGTAATTTTCATTTACCCACTTAAACTTATATAAGAGAAGTGTTCGATCGTGGGATTGTCGATAAAAGATAAGGGGGTGAGATGAAACTTTAAGAAATGTTGAGTGACAAGCTGAAATAAATTATAAGAATCCATATGCATCCAGGCTAGCAGTACGAAAAATCTGCGATACCTTAGGAACGGCTAAGGGTAGTAACTTTAAACTTGCAAGGCTAAGACTATTACTACCGCGGATACAACTGCGACTGGGGCTGCTTGCCACTGCCACAGCTTGCTAACGTGCGTTCCTGTTATTAATGGGCCTAGCTTCAATATCGCTGGAACAGCTAAGATTATATGGAGAAACTTTACTCAAATACTGATTGTCATGTTGAACTAAATAAAAAAATACCACATGCATTCTGGTTGTCAAATGGTATGTCAACATTTCAGAGAATATTGAAATTAATAAAAATATATGTGCATCCTGATTGGTAAAAGGGCTGATCTTCAACGTCTCAGGTTCAGCTAATGGTATTATTTGAAACTTTCAGGGAACATTGAAGGAGGGGTTAGAAAAAAATCAAAAGATATTAACAAATTAGAATTGAATATATTAATTCTTAAGCCGAAAACTTGAAAAACAGGAGAAATATTCATCATATTAACCAATAATAAACAAATACCAATTAGTTCTTAAACTTTGCAAAAAAAACAACGAAAAATGAAGGTTCATATTAAAGTAAGACGATAAGAAATAAAATCAAAGAACAATTAAAACCTATTCAGTCTTATGCACGTTATTGAAAGAAAAGCATAATATAATTTTTTTTAAATTTATACCAGTGATGCAAAGTGAGGTATCTTGTAGATACAGTGTTGTATTTTGAAGTGTTAAGAGCTCCAGGAATTAATGTCGTCATAAATTATATATTCGATTTGTTTTCATTAGTTGTTTCCAGTCGTATTGATTATTATAGTAGTTTATTTTTCATTCGTCATAGATAACTTTGAAAAAATTAAAAACACTGTTCAAAATACATATAGGGTAAAGGTACCGATGATTCGACAGTGCAATTTCGGAACCCTTGTCGGAATTTTCCTTCAAAACGGAATAACTCTGCTTACCCGTGACTTAGAGTGCCATCTCTTGAAGCAACTTTTGTATTCCAAAGACAGGAAACGTTGACACAATATCCGGTACACCCAGATACAAAAAGAACATTTAATTCAGTCAGTTTCCTGGTTTCAACAAGAAAGGAGCCTCCGACAATTTTTCAGGTATGCAATGTTCAAACTGCTGTTACTTGGTTATTTATTGCAAAAACAAAATTGTGATTAGCATCAAGTTACATCTGATTTTATCTGAATTATAGTCACATTGGGTGTTTCTTGCTAAAATTAAATTAAAATGGCAACCAATATTACATTGTCGAAACTAGGTTCTAAGTGTTAAAAATTATTTTTTAATGTAGTCGAATACCAGACACACTAAAAATGTTCCTTTAGTCAAATTCAAACAAAGATAATAGCTTCTATAAATTGATTTATTTCTTTTCAGATTATCTTGTAGTAACCTTGTCGAAATTTTCGACAGACAGCAACAGGTCCTGTCGAAATATAGGTGACTATGTCAAAACTTCACTGAACATGTAAAACAAATGATAAATAATTGGTGTCAAAATTCTAGGTTCCACTGACGAAAATATAGCTTTCAAATTTATTGGTGCCCGCTACTGCCAAAAATTGCAAAGGTTCACATGGAAGTCAATTTTCCCTTTCCTTAGCACTTGTCAATGAAACTAAAAAAAAAATTCTCAAATTTGGGTCGGAAGTTGAACCGCAGCTTGACGAATACTATGTCGTTTTGGTTAGTGACAAAAAAGCAAGGTGCCATATTTTGTCGGTAGGATTTTGGACTTTCCTGACAAAGGACAGTCCAAACTAAAATTTTTCATGTGGATTAGCATCACAGATCACACTTTCAAATGGCCAAATGTTGATGACATTTACACTGTCAACAATGAACAATCTTTGCTGGGCCAGTAAAACTGACAGGAAGTGGGTTATTCCAGATAGCATTCCTGTGGCATATATGTAGCATTTAGAAAAAAGAAGATGTGATCTAGGGCATAATATCACACTTCTTATGATTCTTATAATACACTTCTTATAATATCACACTAAATACTACATACTTAAAACAATTTTCGACACGTGTCGAATTGGGTTCCAACTTGCATCGAAAACAGGTAACTTTTTTGTTGTGTATTTGTGAATTTGTAGGTGAAAATGCTCTAGTTTCGGAAAATCGGAGCTTTGTACCCTTTGGAGATAAAACTTCAAACTTCTCGTCATATTTAGATTCCCAGATGTTTTTCCTACATACTGAAACCCTTTTCAAACCAAGTCTTTAAATTAGGACTTCTGGAGTAGAAAAACTGGTTTTTTTTACAAAAACTGTCGAATCATCGGTACCTTTACCCTAGTTTTCGTCAAAATTTTGAAAAGCTATTGTGTTCAATGAGATATCCCATTGATCAAAATAAAAAATATTTGAAGATATCCAAAGTTTGTTGTCAGCTATCCTTTTTTTGTTAAAAAAAATGTATATATACATACTATCTTTGCATGTGAGCAATAATTGTGCATGTATGTATGGTTTTTTACTCAAAAACTGCTCTATATTTTTTCGGGAAAATTGATATCCTGGTATATTCCAAAAACGATTTGGTCAGTAAATTCAGAAAATTCGCTAAAAGCCCTAATTTCGGAAAGAAGTACTTATGCGAGTGACATCATTTTTAAATACATATGTATTGCAGTGATGTTTTTAAATTTGTCACACTTATGTGGAAAAACTGAAGATTTTCATGCATGAAAAAGTTTACATTAAATACTTAAAGAGCAAAAAACTGGTGATTGCGAAAACATTTCATATATGACAAGGGATTACAACAATTCAAAAACCTCAAAAAGAAAACTAAAAGTTTGAAGCTTGGTAGAAATCGTTATTAAAAATTGGACTTAATGAAATAACCAAATATCTTTGAATAGACTTCAGTAAGAAAAGACATTAAAATGCGTAAAAAGCAAAACACTGGTAATTGCAAAAATATTTGTATATATTTTAACAAGGGATTATAGCCATTCAAAACCCTTAAAAAAGAAAAACAAAAAGTTTTTATAAAAAAAGAAGAAAAAGCTATGTCTTTTTAAGAAATGAAAAAAGGTTGAATTTTTTTTAATTTAGTCCACAATCACTAAGGTTATTATGTAAATTGCAAAAATATTTACGGTGCCTGAGCAATAATTATAATATTTTAATTCAAACTGGAAAAATACTTGAAATTTTTTTAATTAGTTTGTTTTTTTGTTTGATAAAATCAACCCGCTACGGGATTAAGCTTACAAGTTTGAACATAATCGGTTATATAATATCACCAAAAAACAAATATATATATATATATATATATATATATATATATATATATATATATATATATATATATATATATATATATATATATATATATATATATTGGAAGAAACAATCTGTGAAGTCAAAAATGATGGAATTATTGAAACATGGAATCAGAGAATGCACTATGTTTGGCATATATACCATAGGAGGACCTCCCCTACAGTAAAGAAATCTGTTTTTATTTCAACTTAGAAATTGTGTGATACCCTTATATATCCTTTGAGAAGAAAACAAAAGTCCCAAGCTTTTAAAAACATACCTTCATTCCGGCTAATATGCAAATCCAGTTTAAAAGGATCAGAATCAGAAGGGTCTAGCTGTTGAGGTATGCTAAGTAAAACCTCCAGAAGATCATCATCATGTTTAGGTGATAAAATTTGTTTTATACTTCCAAAAAATTCTTCACTGTCATTTGAATATGTATCTCCAACTTCTGAAGAAAACATAAGGATAATTAAAATAACAAAATAAAGCCAGCTACTTTCGTGAAAAAATGTCTCTATACAGTACTTTAATGTAAAAAAGCTTAAAAAACCAATTTTATAGTATATTTCCGCTTTAATCCAGATGCAATATACTCATGAATCAACTAAAATGTCACTGAAGAGAGGACCAGGATCCACTGGAAGAATGAGGGACTTGTTTTTTGTCTTACTACTGAAAGGTATTATAAGTTTCTGTTTTGATAGAATTGAATGAGGGTGCTTTTCATAAAAAGTTGAAGATGGAAATGGGATTTTGAAAGGATTGCAGGACCACTATGGTCTTGCAATCATATTGGTTAAAATCCTTTGCATGATCTGGGGTCTTACACGACTTGCATGAGAGGCCAAAAGCCGAGTTTGCAGCTCCAGGTGATAGTATTGAAAAACTTCGGATTATTCTGTTCCAAAATAAAATACAACACCAAAGGCAAAATGGAATAAGGTGTGACACGTCTATCTTTAAAAAGCAACTGAAGTAGATAGAGTGACAAACAGGGAAGAAGTGTTTGGATGAAGTGAAAAGCAATACAACTACATCATCCAAATAGAAAGTCATAAAAATAGAGTCTAAATCTAGCTTGAAAAAAAGAAGAAATTTACTTCTGTGTTGTTATAGAACAATCTCTTTGTATTTTAAAATAATACATGTGTATTATTTTAATTTTGTATTATAAATTTCTTCATTTTCAAAATTATAATAATACAATTTCTTTCTTTCTCAACACTGAGGCCGCCTTGTTGCACAAGAGAGATATAGGCCCATCCGTTTGATTTTCTTTCTTTTTCTTCCTACTCACCACATGCCTGTTATTTTAAAGAGTTTTTGAGGAATATCAGATTTTGCTTACTGGGATACACTCAGAATCATCTAACTTATTTTTTTGTCATCTCTAAGTTACAGTTAAATATCTGTTATTACCTCAAGCCATTCCCAAGATGTTGCATATACAGAATTTTGATAGAATGGCATTACATAATGTCTTTTGATTGACCTCATAACAAATTGGGAAGGCCCATCAGTCAAGTAAATGCTCTCAGTGGAAAATTTTTTGTTGGATTACAGACAAAATTGATTGATTGAGGAGACCTTATCCTCAGCCAAGCTGAAAGTCAGTAGTCTCCTTGCTATGCCTTCCTCCTTTGATTTTTTAAATTGTACTATGAAGTTTATACTTCATTTCCAAAGCTAATCATAATATATTTCAACGACCTGCAATGTCAGTTGTCATCTCTGTAGAGAATTTGAAGATGTCTTACCCTGACAGCATGAATGCGTATCATGTCTTTTGAATTCGTCTTTTGACATGATTCACACGCCTCTTCCCACGTCTTAAACTATACCAAAAACTTTCAATATCTTTTCTTCTAAAAAGTACAGGCAAATGCACAGGTACGTCAAAAAGTCCTCTGTTAAAAGCGCATAACTGATACGTCAATTACGCTTCCAACAGAATGAAAATAATGCAAGTTACGTCAAAACGGTTTCGACTCAAATCATTGCATGGGAATGCGATACGCTAAAACAGAGTCCAGATTCAGAAAGAGTAAAAAATTTCACACAAGATGGCACTGATAACTTGATTTCTCTAAGAAGTGCCTAAAACGCCAATCCCACTTCCAGCCGACGAACTATTTAGTCATCTAATAGGTAAGAATAGATTTGTAGTTTAAAATAAAGAAAAACAAAGATTGATCTAGGTGACATATGTTACCAGGGTTGTGGAATTTACTAATTTAGTGGAAAAACTATTGATTTTTTTTACCAATTATTTTCCTCAAGTACGAAAGGATTTATTTTCTTCCATTCATTACAATATTAAAATTAGAAACTTACTACAGTTCTGACCTATCTGGGACTAACGTAACTGAACATGGTCTCTTCCACTCTAGGCCCATATGATTCTGATTTTCATCCTTTAGTCCCTACAATGAGGGTTGTTTTCCCTCTAAAGTTGCTACCATTTCCTCTTCTGACTTCGTATTATAATGGGCTACTTTTCCATTGGAAAAGCAATGCTGCATAGTGCCACACAAAAACAGGTTGGAGGTTAAGGGTGTGGGGATGGGTGGAATTTATCAAAATCAACTAAAGGATGACTTTCTGTGCTGTCTTATGCAACAAAATTGGTGCCAAGGTAGCATATTAAGGATAATTTACTATTTTGTATTTTGGCTTCCATGTTTATATCTGCTGAGCCTCCAATTTATATCTGGTGAGAACTACAATTTGTTCCCAAGAAATAGCAGATAGAACGTTGATGACTGATAACTGCGTCGAGATTACAAGGCCCATGGGATCCTATGGTACAAACATTTGTAAGTGTATCAGAGACAAAAATTGCCAACGCCCTACAACACATAACTTGAAATCCATTTGCTCCACCCTCCCGTTTGCTTTTTTGAACAAAATTTTCATTTTCATTTTCAGAACCAAAGTTGTATTTCTGTATATGACTTTAGTTCTGCTTTTCTGTGGTTTCAATATGGATTGAAACCACATGGATGGGTGGAATTTATCAAAATCAACTAAAGGATGACTTTCTATGCTGTCTTATGAAACAAAATTGATGCTAAGGTAGCACATTGAGGATAATTTACTATTTTTGTATTTTGGCTTCCATGTTTATATCTGCTGAGCCTCCAATTTATAGCTGGTGAGAACTGCAATTTGTTCCCAAGAAATAGCAGATAGAACGTTGATGAGCCTCATTATTTAACTGCATCGAGATTACGAGGCCCATGGGATCCTATGGTACAAACATTTGTAAGTGTGTCAGAGACAAAAATTGCCAACGCCCTACAACACATAACTTGAAATCCATTTGCTCCATCCTCCCGTTTGCTTTTTTAAACAATATTTTCACTTTCAACTTCAGAACCAAAGTTGTATTTCTGTATATGACTTTAGTTCTGCTTTTCTGTGGTTTCAATATGGATTGAAACCACATGGATGGGTGGAATTTATCAAAATCAACTAAAGGATGACTTTCTATGCTGTCTTATGAAACAAAATTGATGCTAAGGTAGCATATTGAGGATAATTTACTATTTTTGTATTTTTGCTTCCATGGTTATATCTGCTGAGCCTCCAATTTATATCTGGTGAGAACTGCAATTTGTTCCCAAGAAATAGCAGATAGAACGTTGATGAGCCTCATTATTTAACTGCATCGAGATTACGAGGCCCATGGGATCCTATGGTACAAACATTTGTAAGTGTGTCAGAGACAAAAATTGCCAACGCCCTACAACACATAACTTGAAATCCATTTGCTCCATCCTCCCGTTTGCTTTTTTAAACAATATTTTCACTTTCAACTTCAGAACCAAAGTTGTATTTCTGTATATGACTTTAGTTCTGCTTTTCTGTGGTTTCAATATGGATTGAAACCACATGGATGGGTGGAATTTATCAAAATCAACTAAAGGATGACTTTCTATGCTGTCTTATGAAACAAAATTGATGCTAAGGTAGCACATTGAGGATAATTTACTATTTTTGTATTTTGGCTTCCAAGGTCATATCTGCTGAGCCTCCAATTTATATCTGGTGAGAACTGCAATTTGTTCCCAAGAAATAGCAGATAGAACGTTGATGAGCCTCATTATTTAACTGCATCGAGATTACGAGGCCCATGGGATCCTATGGTACAAACATTTGTAAGTGTGTCAGAGACAAAAATTGCCAACGCCCTACAACACATAACTTGAAATCCATTTGCTCCATCCTCCCGTTTGCTTTTTTAAACAATATTTTCACTTTCAACTTCAGAACCAAAGTTGTATTTCTGTATATGACTTTAGTTCTGCTTTTCTGTGGTTTCAGTATGGATTGAAACCACATGGATGGGTGGAATTTATCAAAATCAACTAAAGGATGACTTTCTATGCTGTCTTATGAAACAAAATTGATGCTAAGGTAGCACATTGAGGATAATTTACTATTTTTGTATTTTGGCTTCCAAGGTCATATCTGCTGAGCCTCCAATTTATATCTGGTGAGAACTGCAATTTGTTCCCAAGAAATAGCAGATAGAACGTTGATGAGCCTCATTATTTAACTGCATCGAGATTACGAGGCCCATGGGATCCTATGGTACAAACATTTGTAAGTGTGTCAGAGACAAAAATTGCCAACGCCCTACAACACATAACTTGAAATCCATTTGCTCCATCCTCCCGTTTGCTTTTTTAAACAATATTTTCACTTTCAACTTCAGAACCAAAGTTGTATTTCTGTATATGACTTTAGTTCTGCTTTTCTGTGGTTTCAATATGGATTGAAACCACATGGATGGGTGGAATTTATCAAAATCAACTAAAGGATGACTTTCTATGCTGTCTTATGAAACAAAATTGATGCTAAGGTAGCACATTGAGGATAATTTACTATTTTTGTATTTTGGCTTCCATGGTTATATCTGCTGAGCCTCCAATTTATATCTGGTGAGAACTGCAATTTGTTCCCAAGAAATAGCAGATAGAACGTTGATGAGCCTCATTATTTAACTGCATCGAGATTACGAGGCCCATGGGATCCTATGGTACAAACATTTGTAAGTGTGTCAGAGACAAAAATTGCCAACGCCCTACAACACATAACTTGAAATCCATTTGCTCCATCCTCCCGTTTGCTTTTTTAAACAATATTTTCACTTTCAACTTCAGAACCAAAGTTGTATTTCTGTATATGACTTTAGTTCTGCTTTTCTGTGGTTTCAGTATTGATTGAAACCACATGGATGGGTGGAATTTATCAAAATCAACTAAAGGATGACTTTCTATGCTGTCTTATGAAACAAAATTGATGCTAAGGTAGCACATTGAGGATAATTTACTATTTTTGTATTTTGGCTTCCATGGTTATATCTGCTGAGCCTCCAATTTATATCTGGTGAGAACTGCAATTTGTTCCCAAGAAATAGCAGATAGAACGTTGATGAGCCTCATTATTTAACTGCATCGAGATTACGAGGCCCATGGGATCCTATGGTACAAACATTTGTAAGTGTGTCAGAGACAAAAATTGCCAACGCCCTACAAGACATAACTTGAAATCCATTTGCTCCACCCTCCCGTTTGCTTTTTTAAACAATATTTTCACTTTCAACTTCAGAACCAAAGTTGTATTTCTGTATATGACTTTAGTTCTGCTTTTCTGTGGTTTCAGTATGGATTGAAACCACATGGATGGGTGGAATTTATCAAAATCAACTAAAGGATGACTTTCTATGCTGTCTTATGAAACAAAATTGATGCTAAGGTAGCATATTGAGGATAATTTACTATTTTTGTATTTTTGCTTCCATGGTTATATCTGCTGAGCCTCCAATTTATATCTGGTGAGAACTGCAATTTGTTCCCAAGAAATAGCAGATAGACCGTTGATGAGCCTCATTATTTAACTGCGTCGAGATTACTAGGCCTATAGACTCCTATGGTACAAACATTTGTAAGCGCATGAGAGACAAAAATTGCCAACGCCCTACAACACATAACTTGAAATCCATTTGATCCACCCTCCCGTTTGCTTTTTTAAACAATATTTTCACTTTCAACTTCAGAACCAAAGTTGTATTTCTGTATATGACTTTAGTTCTGCTTTTCTGTGGTTTCAATATGGATTGAAACCACATGGATGTTGTGAAGAACTAAAGTCATATACAGAAATACAACTTTGGTTCTGAAGTTGAAAGTGAAAATATTGTTTAAAAAAGCACATTGAGGATAATTTACTATTTTTGTATTTTGGCTTCCATGGTTATATCTGCTGAGCCTCCAATTTATATCTGGTGAGAACTGCAATTTGTTCCCAAGAAATAGCAGATAGAACGTTGATGAGCCTCATTATTTAAGTGCGTCGATATTACGAGGCCCATGGGATCCTATGGTACAAACATTTGTAAGTGTATCAGAGACAAAAATTGCCAACGCCCTACAAGACATAACTTGAAATCCATTTGCTCCACCCTCCCGTTTGCTTTTTTAAACAATATTTTCACTTTCAACTTCAGAACCAAAGTTGTATTTCTGTATATGACTTTAGTTCTGCTTTTCTGTGGTTTCAGTATGGATTGAAACCACATGGATGGGTGGAATTTATCAAAATCAACTAAAGGATGACTTTCTATGCTGTCTTATGAAACAAAATTGATGCTAAGGTAGCATATTGAGGATAATTTACTATTTTTGTATTTTTGCTTCCATGGTTATATCTGCTGAGCCTCCAATTTATATCTGGTGAGAACTGCAATTTGTTCCCAAGAAATAGCAGATAGACCGTTGATGAGCCTCATTATTTAACTGCGTCGAGATTACGAGGCCTATAGACTCCTATGGTACAAACATTTGTAAGCGCATGAGAGACAAAAATTGCCAACGCCCTACAACACAGAACTTGAAATCCATTTGATCCACCCTCCCGTTTGCTTTTTTAAACAATATTTTCACTTTCAACTTCAGAACCAAAGTTGTATTTCTGTATATGACTTTAGTTCTGCTTTTCTGTGGTTTCAATATGGATTGAAACCACATGGATGGGTGGAATTTATCAAAATCAACTAAAGGATGACTTTCTATGCTGTCTTATGAAACAAAATTGATACTAAGGTAGCACATTGAGGATAATTTACTATTTTTGCATTTTGGCTTCCATGGTTATATCTGCTGAGCCTCCAATTTATATCTGGTGAGAACTGCAATTTGTTCCCAAGAAATAGCAGATAGACCGTTGATGAGCCTCATTATTTAACTGGGTCGAGATTACGAGGCCTATAGACTCCTATGGTACAAACATTTGTATGTGCATCAGAGACAAAAATTGCCAACGCCCTACAACACATAACTTGAAATCCATTTGCTCCACCCTCCCGTTTGCTTTTTTAAACATTACTTTGACTTTCAACTTCAGAGCCAAAGTTGTATTTCTGCATTTGACTTTAGTTCTGCTTCCTGTGGTTTCAATATGGATCTAACTGTCTATAAAATAATTACCTTTTTAATTTTTTATTTGTTTCTGTTTTTATTGACTGATTTTGTTGTTTGCTAAAATTGATAATGTCTCTAAATCTTTAAGCTAAAATGCTTTGCATCAATACAAAGCCTATACTAGAATAAATTCTAATTCAAATTTAGGCTTAAAGTACAAACTATTCAGGTGGATCAGACAAAAAAATAATTTTAGAATTTTCTTCCCCCAGCTCCTAACAATAGAAATAAAACTTCGCATGTCCTTTCCCTTTTTCTTCTTCTCTGCAACCTGAAAAATCCACTCCGACCTTTAAACTTTTCTGATTTATGAACTGTAATGAGACAAATATTAAAACTTTTGTATTTTGATAACCTGGATGCACATGACATCCTATGTTTTAATGTTATCCATCTCTTCCAAAGTTCAATATTGAGCTGTGCTCCGAAAACTCCCAGAAAGTTTTAACTTGATATCTCAACATGTCCCCAAAATATTTCAGATACACTATTTTGGCAACTTGGCAGTCGGCTAAATAAAGTATTTTTAATGACCTAGATAATACACTGGGCATCTACATGAACCTATCCTCTTCCTTTGTTTCTTCACCAGAGAGTTTCAACATAGTAATGAAAGTTTCAATAGTTTCCAAGCTACTTGTAAGATATTGAAGAAATGCTATATTGATGACCTGAAAGATTCTACTCCATAAGGGGTAAGCACATTGTACTAAAGAGACATAAGACATGAACATTAAATACTGAATCATCTGAATAGACATAAAAATATAAAGTAGAATAATTATTAAAGGCTGAAACCAACAAGACTGTTTCAGCGATATAAGCAGATCATTCATTTAAGCAATTAAACAAAAAAACAAGTTTTTTCAGCAGAAAGTAAGCAGCAACATTAAAATTTAAAACGATTATGAATTATTACGTATATGAAGGGGGTTGTTCCCTCCTCAACGCCTCACTTTTTACGCTAAAGTTTTATTAGTACTTATTGTTCTTCTAAAAAAGCTTCTTGTTGTTCTAATTAATCGACCCTTATGTTTCAGGGATCGTTCTCAAAGAATTGGGACAAAACTCAACCTTTAGCGTGAAGAGCGAGGTGTTGAGGAGGGGGTTATCCCTTCCAAATATGTGATAATTTCTGATCGTTTTAATGTTGCCCCTTACTTTCAGTCGAAAAAACTTGTTTTTCTTTTACTTCATTTCTGATCGTTTTTTAAATAATACCAGATAATATGCTCCACCTCCATAGAGAAATCCCCCTCCCGTGGAAATTTGCTCTAGACAATTCAATCTCGGTGAAAATTTACCCTGGACAATTACCCTTGACAACTAAACGCGTTAAACTGAAACTGAAAAGGGAGAGCAATACATATAAAAAGAATTTTGTATAGGAACTTTGACAAATTCCCCCAGTGTAAAGTTTCTCCTGACAAGTTCACTCCCAGGAAACTTCCCTCCCCATAGAAAATTACACCCCGGTGGAAAACCCTTCGGCGGAAAATTTGCCCCCTCCCCACCCGAAAATGTATACATACTTCTAAATAACAGATGCTATGTGTAAACAATGGGCACATTTTTATAACTTAAGACCTTTCCCATATGGCTGTGGGGAAGGGGGCATGTTATATCCGAAAGCAAAGTCATTGGGCCTTTCAACAATGATGAGCAAAGTGGCTATCTCAAGATTTTGATCAGACAATTTTGGGAAAAAGAGGATGGGGACCCAGTTGCCCTCCAATCTTTTGCTGCTTAAAAAGAGCACAAAAGCTTTTAATTTCCGTTCGAATGCACCCTTTCCCGATATTCTCGGACCACTAGGTCGATACAATCACTCCTGGGAAAAACAAACAAACAAAAATTGAAAAACAAATAAACACGCATCCTTGGTCTTTCTTCCAGTAAAAATAGAAAATTCCAGATTTTTGCAGATAGGAGGTTAAACCTCTGAAATAAAATTCTCTGATACGCTGAATCTGACGGTGTGATTTTCATTACGACTCTTCGACTTTTAGGAGTTGTTTCCCATTTTTAAAAAATCAGGCAAATTTTCTCAGACTTGTAGCCCTTGATATGTAACACTAAACTTAATGAAACTTATGTACTTGGAATAACTATAATAAGCCGATTCTTTTTATATATCTATCGGTGTCAAAATTCTGTTTTTTTGAATTTTGGTTCAAAAAAACCTGCATCACTTCTTACTTACAGTTTGTTATCACAAACTGTTTGATGTCAGTTAAGTTAGGTAGCAGCAGCATCAACGGATTGGGATAAAAAAAAAATCAATGCAACAATCTGAAAACCTGTCCTTCTGTAAAAAATTAAGTCTTGTTTAGGATCTTCTTTGTACTTCTGTCTGGTTATTCTTTTCCCTAGGCATTGTGTTTGCCAAGGAGATGATGGAAATCCCACACCGCCTAGAAAGGTCTTTAAAAGTTATGGTAAAGGCACTTTCAGAGTAAAAAAGGTTCAACTAGCAACTTACTGTATCTTGTTAGTGTTCATATACCTATTTCTGGTCACATAAGGGAAAAGGGACCAGACTAGGGGGGGGGGGATTCTTTTTTCTCCAGCTTACTAGCTTTATCGTGGTTTTGGAAGTAATATTCTTTTTTTTTTAGTAGATAGTCTTCTGGCCTACCTGGAAAATTGAATTTCTTTTGTTGGGGGTAAAATATTGGGTCTTTAGAAAAAATAATTTTTTTTATTAGGCCTATTTCTTATTTTACATAAAGGTAAAAACAAATAATTATTAAACTCTGCTGACTCCATCAAATGGTTAATTCAACATAATTCATTTTTTTTCTCTCTGAAAGAAACATTTCAGAATTTATAAAAAGAATTATTTAAAAAAAGTAAATCAATAAATTGAATTATTGTATGAATCAATTATCAATAACAAATTACCTTGCTTAACAACAGCACAATCAGAGAGGTTAGTTGTGTCCATGTTTCACAAATTTAGTCAGATACATAGAAATATTTCTTGACCAAATGATATCCTCCAGGTCACAAAAAGTTCACACTGTGGAAATTGACAAACTTTAATATTTTATCTTTATAAGAGAATAGAGAACGTATTAAGTTCACAACGGTAAGAACAACAGCAACTGAATGAGGTAGAAGAACATTAAAAAGAAGGAAAAAGCAAGATGAATCAAAATAAGTTGCCCTAAAAAAAAAAATTGGGATTTAACTACCGACACGGATTATGAATCATCCCCTTAAAGACTAATTATCTTGGTAAAGGATTTTCAGTGTTTCCAAGTCCAGCCAAAATCAGATCATGAATTTCGACTGCATTATGGATTAGATCACAAGGACTCGTGTTTAATAGCAAAGGCATATGAGGTAGACCATGTTTTTGAAATTCAATTGCATACACATATACTGAAACCTTTCAAAACGGCTGTAGTGCAAGACATCATTACACTACTGATGTATATAAATATGACACTAATCATGATTTTTTTTTTCAAATTAAAGCTCTTAACCAACTTTCTTAAACTTGTGATCTATTGAGATCCTTCTTTCAGGCCAGAAAATCCAAGACTGCAAATTCTTTAAAAAAAGGAAACCATTTAAAAAAATATAGGCCCACACACATAAATACAGAGTTATTGCTTGTTTAAGCAATATATATATATATATATATATATATATATATATATATATATATATATATATATATATATATATATATATATATATATATATATATATATATATATATATATATATATATATATATATATATATATATATATATATATATATATATATATATATATATGTATATATGTATATATGTATATATATATATATATATATATATATATATATATATATATATATATATATATATATATATATATATATATATATATATATTGTTTATATAAGCAATTATATATAGTTGCAAAACCAACTGCAGAGCATACAAAAATAGGCAACAATGTTTGTCAGAATGATTATAGTAAAGGCCGTTAGGCTCCAATGTTTTAATATTTAGGCTATTTTTTTCCAGAGGCACTTCATAAAGAAGGACTGGTCGTATAAATTTCGGTGGGGGCTCATTTGATTGAAAATCGAAAGTTCTAGTGTTATTTTAAGACTCAAAAGTGATTCAATGGCAACTAGTCCCCCTCCCCCATGCCCTTTTTCCTAAAAAATGTATCAAATAACAATTTTGTTAAAAAATAGTTCTAACATCAGATAACAAAACCGTAGGGTCAACACAACCCCCCAGAACCCAGGGGCAAGGGTTTAATTTATGCCCTGGGGGGCAAACAAGGTTTTTATTTAAGGGGTGGTTATATAAACT
The DNA here is from genome assembly GCF_049724085.1 of Artemia sp. Qi Xiang Cuo. Taxonomy (NCBI): domain Eukaryota; kingdom Metazoa; phylum Arthropoda; class Branchiopoda; order Anostraca; family Artemiidae; genus Artemia; species Artemia sp. Qi Xiang Cuo. The sequence continues at coordinate 39,331,604 of NC_142803.1, forward strand.
TCAGAGGTGGCTCATTTGATTGGAAATTTAAAGTTCTGGCTACCTTTTTGAGTCAAAAGTGATCAGAAGGCGCCTACTCCCCTCCCCTTACAATCTCCTTTCACCAAATGCATCCAATAAAAATCTTGAGATAGCCAGTTTGTTTGAAATAGTCCAACAATCAAATAATAAAAACTTCTGGTTCAACATACCCCCCCACAAGAGCCTGGGGGAAGGGTTGTACCTTACGCCCCTGGGCATATAAGTTTTTTATGGGAGAGTTGGTTGTATAAGCTTTGGAGGGGACTCGTATGATATAGAAATTGAAAGTTTTAATTCTTTATTTAAGAATCAAAAGTGATCCCCACCTAACCCTCTTTTTCTCAAATACGTCTGATAGGTTTTTATATAGCTATTTCATAGGCAGCGCAATAGAACTGCCTAAGTAAAGAACGATTTTAGCACAATGTGTTTGTTTTTTTCATACCCAGGCACTTCGTATTGAAGGACTTTTCGTAGAAACTTCGAAAAGGGCTCGTTCAATTGGAATGGCTAGTGCCCTTTTTAATAGTTGAAAGTGATTGGAAGACTTGAAATTTTTATAGTAAAAATCAATGTGCCCCCCCCCCCCACAACCATCATTTCCCCAAACACATCCAATTAAAATTTTGAGATAACAATTTTGTTCAGCGTAGTTGATTTCCAAATAGAAAATATGTTTTTTTAGGAGGACACTCCCCCACAACCCTCGGGGCAAGGCTTTTAAGTTATACCCTGAGGGCATATAAGAACAATGTCGGCACAATGTATTATTTATTATTTTTTCCTTTAGAGCAGGGCACTTCGTATCGATGAAGTTGTCGTAAAAACTTCGAAAAGGGCTCATTCAATTGGAAATTGGAGTGGCTTGGGCCTTTTTTAATAGTCGAAAGTGATTGGAAGGCAACTAACACGCCTTCCAGGCCCATCATTTCCCGAAACACATCCAATCAAAATTTTGAGATAGCCATTTTGTTAAGCGTAGTTGGTTTCCCGATAGAAATTATATTTTTGAGAAGGACACTCCCCTACAGCCTTCAGGGCAAGGGTTGTAAGTTATGCCCTGGGGGCATATAAGGTTTTTATAGAAGGCGTTGTCGTAGAAACTTCAAAAAAGGCTCATTCGATTGGAAATTCAAAGGGCTAGTGCACTTTTTAAATAGTCGAAAGTGATTGGAAATTGAGAAAATTTTGAGACAGCCATTTTATTGAACGTAGTTTTAATTTCTAGAAATTATGTATTTGAGGATGACAACCCCTCCACAGACATCAGGGCAAGGGTTGTAAGTTATGCCCTGGGGGCATATAAGGTTTTTAAAAAATGACGTAGAAACTCCAAAGAGCTCATTCGATTGGAAAAAGAAATGGCTACTGCCCTTTTTAACAATCGAAAGTAACTGGAAGGCAAATAACACCCCTTCCACGTTCACCATTTCCCCAAACACATCCAATCAAAATTTTGCGATAGCCATTTTGTTCCACACAGTTTAAAGTTCAGGAAATTATACATTTGAGCAGGACACTTCCCCCACAGTCTTCACGGCAAGGTTTATAAGTTATACCTTGGGGGCATATAAGTTTTATTTGAATCTTTGTCGTAGAAACTCCAAAAAGGGCTCATTCGATTGGAAATTCAAAGGTCTAGTGCCCTTTTTAATAATCAAAAGTGATTTGAGAGCAACTAACCCCCTCTCACGCCCACCTTTTCCCCAAACACATCCAATCAAAATTTTTAAATAGCTATTTTGTTCAGCGTAGTTGATTTCCAGATAGAAATTTTGTTTTTGCAGAGGACACTCCCCCACAGCCCTCAGGGCAAGGGTTGTAATTTATGCCCTGGGGGCATATAAGGTTTTTATAGAACGTGTTGTCGTAGAAACTTCAAAAATGACTCATTCGATGGGAAATTAAAATGGCTACTGCCCTTTTTAATAGTCAAAAGTTATTGGAAGGCAACTAACACCCCTTCGACACCCACCATTTCCCCAAACATATCCAATTAAAATTTTGAGATAGCCATTTTTTCCAAGCAATTTAAAATGCAGGAAATTATACCTTTTAGCAGGACCCTCCCCCCCAGTCTTCAGGGCAAGAGTTATAAGTTATGCCCTGGGGGCATATAAGGTTTTTATTGAAATCTTTTTCATAGAAACTTGATAAAAGGGCTCATTCGATTGCAAATTTAAAGGGCTAGTGCCCTTTTTAATAGTTGAAAGTTATGTGAGGGCAACTAACCCCCCTCTCACGCACACCTTTTCCCCATACACATCCAATCAAAATTTTTAGATAGCCAAATTGTTTCACGCAGTTTAAAGTTCAGGAAATTATACCTTTGAGCAGGACACTCCCCCACAGTCTTCAGGGCAGGGGTTATAAGTTATGCCCTGGGGGCATATAAGTTTTTATTAAAATCTTTGTCGTAAAAACTTGAAAAAGAGCTCTTTATACTGGAAATTCAAAGGGCTAGCGCCCTCTTTAAGAGTTGAAAGTGATTTGAGGGCAACTAACCCCCCTCTCAAGCCCACTAGTCCACAAGGACTAGTGCCCTTTTAATAGTCGAAAGTGATTACTAACCCCCCTCTCAAGCCCACCATTTCCCCAAACGCATCCAATCATAATTTTGAGATATCCATTTTGTTCAACGTAGTCAAAAGTACTGGAAGTTAGGTCTTTTAGGATGACAACCCCCTCAGAGTTATCAGTGCAAGGGTTGTAAGTTATGCCCTGGGGGCATATAATGTTTATATAGAAAGTTGTTGTAGAAATTTCAAAAAGGGCTCATTTGTTTTGAAATCAAAATTGCCCTTTTTAATAGTTGAAAGTGAGTGGAAAGTAATGGACCCCCCTCCCACGTCCACCATTTCCCTAAACACATTCAATCAAATTTTAGAGATAATCATTTTGTTCAACGTAGTTGAAAGTTCTGGAAATTATGTATTTAAGGATGACAAACCCCCCAGAGCCCCCACGACAAAGGTTGTAAGTGATGCCCTTGGGGCATATAAGGTTTTTATAGTTAGAGTTGTTGTAAAAACTAAAAAAGAAGTTCATTCAATTGGGAATTGAGAGGGCTAGTGCCCTTTTTGATAGTCGAAAGTGATATTAGGGTAAGTAACCACCCTCTCAAGCGCACCATTCCCCTAAACACATCCAATTAAAATTTTCAGATAGCCATTGTGTTCAACGTAGTAGAAAGTTCTGGAAATTAGGTATTTAAGGGTGACACCCCCCCCAGCCCTCAGGCAGGGGTTGTAAGTTATGCCTTGGGGGCGTATAAGATTTTTATTGAAATCTTTGTTGTAAAACTTCAAAAGGGCTCATTTGATTGGAAATTGAAAGGGTTAGTGCCTTTTTTAATAGTTGAAAGTGATGGGATAACGATTAACACCCCTTTCACGCCCGCCATTTCCCCAAACACATCCAATCAAAGTTTTGAGAGAGCCATTTTGTTTAACGTAGTTGAAAGTTCTGGAAATTATGTCCTAGAGGATGACAACCACATTCACAGCCCTTACGGTAAGGGCTGCAATTTATAACCTGGGGACATATAAGGAGTTTATAGAAAGCGTTGTCGTAGAAACTCAAAAAGGGCTCATTCGATTGGAAATCGACAGGCCTAGTGCCCTTCTTAATAGTTGAAAGTGATTGGAAGGCTTGAAACTTTTATAGTAAAGATCAATGTGGGTATAATGTATGATTTTGTTGTTGTTAAAACCAAGGCACTTCGTATCAAAGGAGTTGTCGTAGGAACTTCGAAAAAGGCTCATTTGATTGAAAACAGAAAGGGCTGATGCCCTTTTTAGTAGTCGAAAGTGATTGGAGGGCAACTAATTCCCCTCCCACGCCCACCCGTGCAATTGCCTTTATTTTTAAAAACTAAATGTTACCTTAAGATTAAATCAAAATGCACTGTGTTAATGCTAATCCCCAATAAGGCATCTCAGCAGTATCCCAAGAACGACTGAGGGTATTACGTTCAAACTTCCGGGGCTACTTCTACTCTTAAAATTTAACTAAGTCAAAATAGCGTAAGTGTATCCAAGCTATAAAAGAAAGGGAGCAGATTTTTGTTGCGAATGGTATCGAGTTTTCCATTTCTGGTCAACTAGAGGAGGTATGAAACAAAATTAAACACTAGTGTTTGTGTCCAGATTTTAAAAAGGCTGTATGTTGTTAAAAATTGCTAAAAATTTTTCTCCAGCATACAAATAGCAGGACAAGTTATACAGTCTTAAAAAAACAAAAAGATTCGAGGCACTAATTTCTTTTCCCCTAAAAAGCCTACGTCAAAACAAAACAAACAAATATTAATTAAAAAAAACTTTTTCCACAAAATAAGGTTTTGAAAGAAAAGCAAAGAACTTTATCAGTCAAAAAATTACCAAAAATAAAATCTAATATTCTACGAAGTGTGAAACTACCGCAAATCAGTATCAATAAATAGATGAAAATCAAAACGAGCAGAATTTAAAATAAATAACCGAGTCAAACCCATAACGAGCAGATATTAGAAATATCTGCTCGTGGCAAACTTGTGGCAGCTACCCACAAGTTTCTGCAAGTTGTATAAAAATGTAACAAAACTTGATAGTATAATTTAATATTTCCATTTTTAACAAATTTGCTCTAATTAGCCATGTTTTATTCTTCTATATTTTTTTTTTCTTTCAGTGTTACTTTAATTTGTTTTTCTCTTGGTCCTTAACAAGTTATCTTCTAGGATCTTTATTGTTATTAATGTTTGTGTTATGTTTTTATTCGAATAAAATTGAATTGAATTAACATAAGTTGGGCTCAAGATCCCCATGCCTTCCCAAGGTCAGAACATAACTTGCACTTTACTAAAAAAAAATACAAATGAATGTGCATTGTCAGATTATTATACATTTACTGATAGTTAGTAATCAAAATGTTAATATTATTTGATTTATTAAAGTTATAAAAGTAAGAACATTTATATTTTTTCAGTAAAGTGCAAATTATGTTCTGGCCTTGGGAAGGCATGGGGGTTTTGAGCCCAACTTATGTTAATATCGGCTCGTTTTAAGTTTGACTCGGTTATTTATTGTAATTTCTGTTCATTTTGAGTTTGATTAACTTATCGATGCTGATTTGTGGTAGTTTCACGCTTCGCAGATTATTTGAATTTATTTTTGCTCATTTTTTGTTTAATGGAGTTCTTTACTTTTGTTTGAAAAACTTATTTTGTGGAAAAAGTTTTTTTTTAAATAATTGTTCAAAATAGACCAAAGACCATATAACAAAGTTCGAGGAATAAAAAAGCCCCCAAGTGTTGTAAATTATACCCTGGAGGCTAATAAGGTTTTTATGGAAAGGATGGTTGTAAAAACTTTGTAGGGGCCTCATTCGATTGTAAATCAGATTTTCTAGTGCCATTTTTATGAATCAAATGTGATCAGAGGGCAACTAGCCCCCCCCCCTGAAGGTCCTTTTTTCCCCAAATGCATCTGATCAAAACTTAAGAAAGCCATTTTGTCCAAAATAGTTTAAGGATCAAATAACAAAACTCTGGGGTCGACACAACCTCCCAGAACCCAGGGGCAAGTTTTGTTATATGTTGGGGCCATATAAGGCTTTATGTAGGGGGTGGTTATATAAACTTCAGAGGTGGCTCAATTGATTGGAAATTGAAAGTTCTAGTTATCTTTTTAAGTCATAAAAATTGATTGGAGGGTATCTACACCCCCCCCCCTGCACACACTCTCTTTACCTCAAATGCATCCAATCAAAACTTTGTGATAGCCATTTCTGTTTGAAACAGTCCAACGATGAGATTACAAAAATTATAGGGTCAACACAACCCCCCAGAGCCTGGGGGAAGGGTTGTAACATATGCCCTGAGGGTATATGGGGTTTTCATGGATAAGATGGCAGTATAAACTTTGGAGAGGACTCAAATGATTAGAAATTAGAAGTTCTAGTTCCCTTTTTCAGACTCAAAAGTGATCTTCTGGCAAATAGCCTCCCCACCCCCACCAATTGTAAGGCCAAAATGTTCTAAGATTTATTTAATTTTTTCCCAAGGCTCTTTCATATGGAAAGAATGGTCGTATAAACATTGGGGAGGGCTCATTCGATAGGAAATCGGAATTTATAGTGCCCTTTTTAAGAGTCAAAAGTAGTTTCAGGGTAATTAGCCCCCTTCCCCACGGCCTTTTGTTCCTACACCCATTCGATAAAAATTTTTAGATAGCTATTTTGCTATAAATAGTTAAAACATTAGATAACAAAAATTATTCAAAAATTGAAAGTTCTAGTTCACTTTTTAAGAGTCAAAAGAGATTGGAGGGCAACTAGCCCCCTCCCCATGACATTTTACATTGCTATAAATAGTTCAAACATCAAATAACAAAAACTATAGACCAAGGTTAACCCCCCAGAGCCCAGGGGCTAGTGTTGTAAGTTATTCCCCAGGGGCATATGAGGTTTTTATTGAAGGGGTGGTCATATAAACTTCATTTGATTAAACATATAAGCTCATTTGATAGGAAATTGAAAATTTTAGTTACCTTTTAAAATGTCAAAAGCGATTAGAAGGCATCTACCCCTATCCCATACCGTCGTTTCCTCAAATGCATCCAATCAATTTGAAATAGCCATTTTCATTGAAATAGTCCAATGATCAGATAACAAAAACTTTGGTGTCAACATTCCCCCACCCCTCCAGATCCCAGGGGAGTGCTTGTAACTTATGCCCCAGGACATATAAGGTTTTTAAGGAAGAGGTAGTCAAAATAAACTTTGGAGGGGACTCAAATGACTAAAAATTCCAAGTTTTAGTTCTCTTTTTAATAGTCAAAAGTGATCTGATGGCAAGTAGCTCTCCTATCTTCCCACATACACACAAAACCCTTTTCCCAAAATGTGTCCAACAAAATTTTTATGTAGCCATTTTGTTCAAAACAGACCAAAGATTATATAACAAAACTGCAGGGATAACACCCCTTCCCCCCTCAGAGCCCAGGGACACGTGTTGTCCAAACAAAAAAAAATAAATAAGCAATAATAACAGAAAAACATACAAAGAGTAATAATATTAATAAATAAATACATCTTAAAACAAGTAAAGCTTAAACTAAATATGCAAATCAAGCATAAAACAAACAAAATATTTTGCTATTGAAGTATAAATGAAACCAAAACCAACCAGTAATTAAATAGACAATAATAGTAAGCAAACATACACTAAGTACTAATATAAATGAATTAATAAATCTTAAAACGAGTGAAACTTAAACTGAATATACAAATCAAACTTGAAATGAACAAAAATAGCTACAAACAAGAGTTAGGGTTTTGTCTCCTCTCAATGTAAAAGTCTAAAGCCTACTGCATCATTGTTGCTCTACTGAAAACGAATTATATTATATTATACTGAATATTATAGTTATATTATTTTACACTGAAAACAAGTAATATTAGTTATATTACAAATATTTTTTTCCAGTTATTATAGCATTGAAAATGCAAGTAAAAACTACAGGGAAATAAAATCTTTAGCTGATGATCTTTCAACAATTAATATATCAAGTATCTAGTTTGCTTTTATTTGTACTATCCAAGACTGTTCAAGACACATATAGTTTTCAGTAAAGCACCAATGACGCAGTAGGTTTTAGACTTTCACAGTGAAAGAAAGAGGTAAAGCCCAAACTCTTGTTTTTAGTGATTTTTGTTTGTTTCAAGCTTGATTTGCATATTCAATTTAAGTTTCACTCGTTTTAAGATTTATTTATATTAGTACTTATTGTGTATTTTTTTGCTATGCTTGTTTATTTAATTTCTGTTCGTTTTGGGTTTTATTGATAACTCAATAGAAAAATATAATGTGTGTTTTAAGCTTGATTTGCAAATTCAATTTAAGCTTTTCTTGTTTCAATATTCATTGATTCATTTATGTTAGTACCTGTTATATGTTCCTTTGCTATGATTGTTCATTTAATTTCTGTTCGTTTTCGGTTTCATTTATTCTTTAACAGTCATTTCTGGTTGTTTTGAGTTTTAGTTATTGTAGGTTTCTTTTTTTCTGATTTTAAATTTAAAACAACCTTTACTTTTCTTTAAAAAAATTCTTTTTTGGAAAGTTCTTTTAATTATTATATAAAACAAAGACATTTCTGTATCCAAATGGGATTTTCATAATGAATACAGGAAAGAAGTCTAGTTGATAAAAAAAAAAATTATACAATATAAACAAAATAAGGCATCATTATTCTTTGACAAGCATTCAATTTCTGTACAGCCATTCTGTGTTGTAGTACACTAATGATAAAAAAAATGCCTTATGCATTAAGAAATTTAGAGAATAAATATCCCAAAACATTAGGGATGACATGAAGTTAAGGTAATATAATTATTTCTTTTTAAAATCTGAAATCTTGAATAATTAAAAAGAAAGAAGAAAAAGTTGTATAGCCTAGGGCATTCTGAGACGATTAGAACAGGGCTAGGGATAAAATTTTGAAAACACAAATACACCATAAAATTACCAATCTAAAAATATAACTTGATTTTGGCTATTCAGCTATTCAGATAAGATAAGAAATAATTCCCATTTCATAATATACAGAAAAAACATAGTTAATACATTTTGAAGATGCTTTCCCTATGCTTTACACCTATCTTTCTCCAACCTAATTTGCAAATTCAAATTTCTACTGTCCACAATCAAATTTCAGTCATAAAAAAACCACACAAGCAAAAATTAAAAAAAAACAAAAAAAACTAAGAAACTGGCAAACAAAGCCAATGAACATTTAGTCAATCTAGCATTGATTCCATTGAAGGGGTCAATGGTTAAAAAACAAGAGTGACACATGGCAAAATGCATGGGAAATATAGGCCTATAATTTGGACAACATATTTACATCTCAGGGGAGAGTTAGGGGTAAAATATAGTTGAAGACCCTTTAAAATATGTTAGCTAGGATTTTTCTGTATATTTTGACTTGATAATTGCTTTTTTAAGATGTTTCCTCCTCAATACCCTCAATTGTAGACTGTAGGTTAATACCTGTCTCTCTTTTTGTCGTAGCATCTCTCTTTCTTAAGCGCTGTTATAGTTAAACTTTATTATTAGATATTTCCATTACAGTACTAAGCTATAAATTGGATGAATATACAAATTCATGTCTTTCTTTCTGCTCTTTTTGAATATAATATACATTTGAGGCTACATTACAATTCAGTGTTAAGCAATTTATTGATGCATAGAAGTGATACCTTTTCTCTTATTTCTGCCTATAAAAACTTTTAAACATTGGTTAAAAGCCTACTATTTGATTATATCTCCATTTTATTAAAGTTATACAATCCAATCGCGAATATTCATAATGCTCCAATTGAATAGACAATTTTTAAATTGTTTCATAATTGTTATTTTTGAAGCATTAGCATCACTTTTGTTCTAACCTATGAACACATTATTTAAATTGACTGTGGCAAAACCAAGAACCTGAAAACACATTGTAAATATATAATTTGGGCTATATATTATATTTTCCGAATTAGGAGGTGGTGGGGTTAAATTATAGCAGGCCTGCAGTCAAAATGTGTTAACTATAATTATCCTGCATAATATGAAGTAGGAATCGATGGTTTTAGCTCTTCTCTAGGCTATAGCCGAAAAGGGTTTAGGCATCTACCCCCCTCCCCTGGAAAATACCCCCCATGGAATTCTCCTGCAGAAAATACTTCCTGGTAAATACCCCCCCATGGACAATAAGGCTTTTCAAATTTGAGAATTTTATTTGAGTTTTTTTTTTATTTCCATAGGGGGAAAAAATTTTGGTACTTGTGTATTATGTGCCACTCACTCAAGTTTACGCTGTGTAAACTCAAGAACAAACCCATATTGAATTTTTTAATAGGCCCAAAACCACTATTACATTCAGAAAGGACACACAAAAAAGGCCTCAAGTGGTATATTCAACTAATTCAAATCTCATTATATGGAAACATCTCCAAATTTACTCTAACATTTTATAACCTCAAAGTGAAATGAAAAATAGGCTTAGTCAAATATTATGGTTATTTTGCTGTAGGATAAAGATTAGGGTAAATATTGAGCAGTTCATATTATTGACCTACAAATAAAATGAACATACAACTAGGTGTCATTTTTATGCTCTTTCTGAATATAACAATCTCTTTTCTCACAAATTCAGTTTTAAGCCTTTTTAAAACCCTTGAAAATGATAATTTCCGTCAATGATATTGGTATAAAAAGGGTTCAAACATTGGTTTCAAACTTACTATTTCATTATAAAATCCATTTTGTTAAAATTATAGGTGTAAATCTTGGGTTTGTCCAGAAGGATAAAGGTACCAATGATTTGACATTTTTTGTAAAAAAACACTTTTTCTACTCTGGAAGGCCTAGCTTAAAGACTTATGGTTCGAAAAGGGTTTCAATATGTAAGAAAAACATCTAGGAATCTTACTGTTTGATTGGAAGTCTCCAATTTTCTGAAATTGGACTGCTTTCACCTACAAATTTGACAGAACAAAAAAGTTACCCGTTTTTGACGTTAATTGGAACCGAATTTGATATGTGTTGAAATACGTGGTGAATACTTGTGGACAGATCCTTGTGCATTTGACATGCCTATTATTTTTACTTTATTTCTTTGTTTCTCTTCAACTTTGTTTAATATGTTAACATATAGAACACAATTCAGATAGTGGAAGCAAATAAACTGAATAAATTGTCTCAGGTATAGGAACAAAATTAGATAATCATATGGAGTATAATCTTGTGACCTAGGTCATATGCCTTTTTTTCTTTTTTTTCACATTTTACATATATGCCACAAGAATAGTATCTCCAAATGCTATCATTTGGATAGCATTTATGTTCTTCCCTTTCATTTTTGATTTGTTCTTATTCCCAGAGTCGTTTTCTTCTAATAGCACAGTTATTTGTTCTTCACTTTTATTTTTGGTGCTTTCTGATATTTTTTTTTGCATGACTGCTGACCAATTGCATACCCAAGAGCATGCTTGATACTCACTGATCACTAGAATTGCTAAAAGCACAACTAGATGTTCTGGGAGAATCATCTTGATTGGCAGCCAGGCAGTCACATGTATTCTTAAGCTGTGACATAAGTTTTGCATTAATGTAATCAACAAAAGAAACACAAATGCTGCTGCATTGTAGCAGCCTATGGCTGTTTTAAGCTACTAACCTTCGACATTTCAGCTTTTCTATCACCACCCTCTAGAGGGAAAAGTTTTATTTTCCCAACCTAATTCCTTTCCAAGATAGCAAAATGTAGCTAAACCAGAATTTTACCAAAATAAGATCTTTTTATCAGGGGAAGCTAATCTGCAGCTTAACCAAAAAACAAATTCAGAGACAGGAACTGGGGTTGTGTGTACTTTGGCTAGTATAAGTTTATGAACAGTCCTGGTCATAAGGAGACATTAAGAAAACAATTCTTACTTCATGATATGCATAATAATCCTATTTGACATATTTTCCCAAGGGAGAACCTTTATCCACACTATTTTCTATGTTTTTCCAGTTTTTTTATCAAATTTTTCAATATTTATGTCAATTCTCCAAGTCTTGAAAATCGGTTTGAAAAAAACGCCCAATATCCATCTAGCTAACCTAACCTAAACTTATCAATATAAGCCTATTTATATCTTCTTGGTAGAGAGCAGTGACAGTGTTTAACTTTTATAAATAGTATATTTGAAAATGGATAAATGCAGTGAAATCTGTTTATTTTTCACAATTTTGTTAAAGAGAATTGTACAACAGGGAAAGAAGTGAGGATAAAGGTTCTCCCCCTGGGAAATATGTTAGCTAGGGTTATTATGCATATTATGAAGTAAGTATTGTTTTCTTAACATGTCTTCGTATCACCAGGACTGGTGAAACACTTATACCCTGTGGCCTAAACCAGTAAGCAAAATAGCATTTTTTTTTTATTCTTCAAAAAGACAGCAGATTTTTTTAAGAGAAATAATAATTGAAGTTGGTAAATTTGCAGTAGGCCTTTTAATTTAGCTAATATGAAAGTGAAAACGTCATTTGATGCCTTTTTTATTCTCTTTCATAATTCAATAATTACTTCTAGGGCTAACTGCATCTTGACCCCTTAAAGGGGCCCCAAAGGTATTTCATTTTTCTAACCACACAAAGAAGTCATCAAAACTAGTTAAGTTATTAAAAAATGGTTAAACACATATCACTAGTATATAAATAGGTTGTTCAAGAGAAATATATTCCAAATATACTTATTTATAACAGTTCAAACCTTATTTATTAGGCAGCTCAAATATAAACCATTTTCAAACCATTTCAAGTTTTTAAAATGCCATCAACAAAAATAGTGCTGAATTTTGCAATTCAATACTTTGCAGTCAGCAATTCAGGGTACATTCTAATTCAGGGTATATATTTGGACATTAGGGGGTGGTTTGGATAAGTTTCATGGTAAATTTGCAGTGGGCCTTTTAATTTAGCTAGGATGAAAGTGAAAACAACATTTGATGCTTTTTTATGCTCTTTCATTATTCATATAAAATACCTCTGGGGCCCCTTTAAGCACTCAAGATGCAATTAGCCCCAGAAGCAATTATTGAATTATAAAAGAGCATAAAAAAAGGGATTGGTAAAAATTTAAAGTTCTGCCTTATGATAAGGAGACATATTAAGAAACAATTCTTACTTTAAAATATGTATAATGATCCCAGTTAACATATTATCAAAGGGGAGAACCTTTATCCTCAAATCTTTCCTTTTTTTGAACTTAAAAGAAAGAAGTTATGATTTTGCCCATGCTTTTGACACAATGTGTAAATCTTTTGAAATTTTTGCTATAAATTTTTTTTATAGATTGTGTTCATCCTGAGCTGCGTTTTCAGTCTCAGTGGGTTCAAACACGGGTTGTTCTCGCCTAGTTTCAAGTTTTGTCTAGTTTCAGCAGGTTTGAAGCTTCAACCCTGTGTTTGATACGCTAGATGCACTGCTGCACAACACTTGATGCACTAGACGCAACCGACCCATGTTTAAAGACAAGTTGTTCACGGATCAGCAGGTTGAAACATGGGTTGTTCTTGTCTAGTGCATTAACCGTTGTGCATCAGTGCATCTAGTGTATCAAACACGGGGTTGAAGCTTTGAAACTGCTGAAACTAGACAAAAAACTAGAAACTTGAAACTCGACGAGATCAACCCGCTGAGCCTGAAAACGCGGCTCTGGTCGTGGTTAATTCTTTTTTTTTTTATGATAGAAAACGCAGTGGCAAAAATACAAAATATTGCTATAAACACATATACATACAGTTTTTTTTAAAGTAATTCATGAATTTCTTAAAACCTATATATTAACAGAGTATATGCCCCCACCCCTATAATGTGCAAAAATACAACAGAAATTGCCTTCTGTACCTAAATATAACCAATTGAACTTTACCCCAACTCTAAATATATCCAAATCAGGGTATTTGTTTGCACATCAGGGGAATGGGGGCAAATTTCATTTGTGATACAAATTAAAGTTATATTTAGAATCAGAATGTAATTTTGGGTATATATTTGTACATTAGGGAGGGGGGGGTATAATATTTTTTTTAATGATTCACAACAAAAACTTTGCCAATCAACAGCAGTTCTTGATGAAATGCCAGTCTCATCCATCAAGAATTGCTGAATATGAGATCCTCTATTCTAATTGCAAAAAAACATCATAATTTTTTTATTTGCTGATAAGGAAAGTTTACATTTTTGCACCAAGTCCCTTTATTATGACTTTGACTAAAATTGCACTGTTTCTTAATAACTGTAAATCCACAATGCTCTATTCTAGTTTCAAGACAGTAAAATACACATCTTGTTTCATCAATATGGCATTCTTTTTGGCATTCAGGGCAAAACATTGTAGTTGGCAAATTGTAGTGATTCATAAAAAAATTTCCACATGTCATCTTCAGTTTGATGGGATAGTCTAAACAACATAATTTTATTATCACAAAATACACATATATTTTTGTTAATGGCACAATTCAAATTTTTTTCAAGCCTAATTCACAATTTATAGGATTACAATATGCCAGTGCTTTTTTATTGACAATTTGTAAATACTGTTTTGTCCTAGGTAATTGGATCTTGTTCAAGCATTCATTTAGCTCAATTGCTGGATTAGGAAGAAATTTTTTTTTTTTAACCAAGTAATTACCTTTTTCACATTATATTTTAAAGTAAGAATTGTTTTTTAACATGTCTCCTTATCTTAAGGCTGAACTATAAATTTTTATCAAGGCATCAAATGACATTTCACTTTCACCTTGGCTAAATTATAAGGCCCACTGCAAATTTACCTTTTAGTATTGGTTGAATTAGCAATAATTCAGTTTGAATTAGCCTACCCTCAGTAGTATAGCCTAGGCTATACTCCTCTGTCTTCTAAAGGGGGAAATAATCCCGTGTTCCTGACTAGCCTAGAACCTGAATCCCATGTGAGCTGAAAAATAAACAACTAGGTTTTTCAAATTCCAGCCTAAAATTATTCCACTCATATACATTTGAAACAGCCTAACTAAGAGATAAACTTATCTTTAGGATCAGAACTCCACTGGGAATTGAAATATAGGCTTAACATTCATTTCTGTTAGACAGGTCAGAAGCATCACTTTAAAAAATCCAGGGCGTTTCCAGGGTTGCAAACTTTTTGTTCCATAAATATGTCCCCTGAGTATCCAAAATTATGTAATTTTTAGCCAAAATATGTCCATATTTCCTCTGAAGTATGACCAAAATATGTCCATCTTGAAATCTCAGAACCTGGAGGTTATTTTTCTTATCAATTGGGATATTGACCAAAAGACGCTTTGGAAACATCTTTCAAAGCAGCCAGTCAACATCAAATATATTGAAAACGAAAAAAAAACGTTTAATACAAGCACAAAACTCATAAAAACAAGTAAACACTAAAAATAATTTGTGGGAGCTTAAGATTAGTCTTCTAGCGAGAATTCATCTTCAAAATTATGTTCAGCACGAGAGTCAGTCTTATTTCTTCCTTTGCTAGCTATTTACCAATATGAGCATTTCTTGCGCATTTCAAAATGTATAATCCAGGGTTCCAGCAACGTTCCAGAACGCCAAATTAGTTGCTTGACATGCATTAAACAACTAGTCGTTTGCATTTGAAGACCATTCCGTAATTTGGTTTTGATGTTACCAAGTAGCGTAAACTGTCTTCCAGCAGCTGCTGAAGAGTGTGGCAGGCCACATAACGTTATCATAAAATCACAAGGATCCTTGTATTTTTCTTTATCCTTGGCATCCTTACATTTTCTTAGGGCAGACCAGAAAACTGATGGATTTGCTTATTCAGAACGGAAATTAAAAGTTCTAGTGCCCTTTTCCAGTGACCAAAAAGAATGGAGGGCAACTAAGCCCCCTCCCACGCTCACTTTTTTCCCAAAGTCACCGGATCATAATTTTTAGATAGACAAACTGCAAGCTTGCGAAAAACCCTTCTCATGTACCAAACTTTTAATTGGCTACTCACCCATATGCCCTCTTTGGTGCTTGTTCAAATTGCCCAGTTCGAAAAAACATTTTTTACAAAGGTCTTGTCACATACATCACACTTAAACGGTTTCTCACCTGTATGCGTTCTTTGATGTATGTTCAAACTTCCTGCTTGAGAAAAGGTCTTGTCACATACATCACACTTAAACGGTTTCTCGCTCGTATGAATTCTTTGATGCCTACTCAAGCTTGAAGCCCGAGAAAAGGTCTTGTCACATACATCACACCTAAACGGTTTCTCACCCGTATGCACTCTTTGGTGTCGGTTAAAATCCTGCACTCGGGAAAAGGTCTTGTCACATACCTCACATTTATGTATTTTTTTCTCTATATGAGTTCCTTGATATCTTTCCAATTTTCCATACTTTTTAATTTGTAGGCGAGTTTTAAAACCTGTTTTCTGATTTTCTAAACCTTTTCCTTCAGATTATGATGCACATGCA
Source organism: Artemia sp. Qi Xiang Cuo (assembly GCF_049724085.1). Taxonomy (NCBI): domain Eukaryota; kingdom Metazoa; phylum Arthropoda; class Branchiopoda; order Anostraca; family Artemiidae; genus Artemia; species Artemia sp. Qi Xiang Cuo. The sequence continues at coordinate 39,347,639 of NC_142803.1, forward strand.
TTTGAGAAACCGCTCGTAGATGTTTTCTTTGAAAAATCCAGTGACATATTTCCCCGTAAATGTAGTCCAGACACAGGTGGTGAAAAGTGACCTAAAAATTGAAAAATCTACTGCGTGAAAAACAAAAACGAATAACACAAAAATCTAAAAAAAAAAAAAATCTAAACAAAAAAATATCTTTCAAAGAGTTTTAAAAGACTTGAAGAGTAAAAAAAGAACAGTATATCTTTAGATAGGTTATTCTAATTAATTTTATTTCTGATCCTTCTTCTCTTCCTCATTGTGATATCAGCTTTTACAATTAGTTATTCTAATGCAACGAAAGAGCAAAAAAATAAAACCCTAAACGATCAAAAAGCATACCGTGGTGTAAATCAGACCATAAGTGGAGAAGAGGAAATATTACAGCAAATATTATTGCAGGAATTATCGTAACTAAAAGACTAATAGAAGATCTAATAGAATGTCCATTGTATGTTGAAGTTAACATTTTTTGGGTAGCCGCAAAGCTATGGACTTAAAAAAACCACGAAAGTTCCGTTTTCAAAAGTTCTTACAAATAACAATTCATTCGGGATAAATCGTTTTAATGGACAGTAAAAAACAATGACAAAAAAAAATCTGGATATTTCGGTCACACATACAGTGACACCATCATTACCAAATACCCGGTAATTTTTTTGTCACCATTTTTCACTTTCTATTAAAAGTATTTATTCCTATTTGAACTGCTATTATTAAGACCTGAGGAAAGCGTGATTTTTGTTGGGGTTTTTCGTCTTTTTTTAATCCAATGGGACTCGCTATGTTCTTTTAACTATATATTTAAAACAACTCGTTCTAAAAACAGACAAACATACTTTTAACTTAATCTTCACAAAATGAATTCTGTATTTTTGTTTGAATTTAGAGTATCCAGTAAATTCATCTTCTACACTAAAAATTTCTGGTAAGCAGTTCAGAAAAAAAACAATGCTTATTTCAAATTCAACTTGAAATCAAATTAATAGACATATATTTCTTTTAATTTAATAAGAGAAATATAAATAATAATAAAATTGTGCTGGTATGATCGCTTGTATCAACGTTCCCATGGCGTGACCGATTCTATCAACGTAGGATTGGGTATGACAGAAAAAAAATAATAATAATCATAATATATAAATAAATAAAAAAAAATTCAAAAAATAAAGCAAAAAATAAAAAAAAGGAAATGTATCATTCAAAATATCAAATATTTTCATCAAAAGGTTTTGATATTTGAAACAAATGAGAAAATATGTGATGGTGTTGCTCAAAATGTATTGTTACTTGAAACAAGATAGAAATAAGCGTATGCATTATTCAAAATATCAAATATTTACTTCAAAACATTTTCTTGCTTGAAATAAGATCGGGTAAATATGCGATAATGTTGCTTAAAATCTACTGTCTCTTGAAATAAATGATAAAATGAGCAATTGCATTATTACAAAATATCAAATACTTTCTTCTAAATATCTTTTTTCCGCTTAAAATAAGATAGGGAAATATGCGATGGTATTGTTTAAAATGTATTGTTTCTTGAAATAAGATGGAAATAAGCAAATGCATTAATCAATATACGAAACATTTTCTACAAAATGTTTTGCTGCTTGAGTTAATATGAGAAAAACATGTGATGGTGTTGTTAAAAATGTGTTTTATCTTGAAAATAAGATGGCAATATGCAAATACATTATTCAAAATACGAAATATTTTCTGTAAATGTTTTACTGCTTGATGTAAGATGAAAATAATATTTGAAGGTATTGCTCAAAATGTATTCATCCTTGAAGAATACGATAGAAGCAGTAGGGGACGACCCAAAATTGCACTGAAAAAAAATTACTATTACATCAAATTGCTATCAGCATTTGGCAGAGTTCCAAATAAATCGTAAGCTGATCCCAAACAGAAGCTTCTTAGCAATGATTATATTTGATCTTTAATTTTAATCTATACTTAATATCTTTTGTGTTAACTAGACTCTGTATACCAGTTTCAACCCCTGATATATAGCACCGAATTACCTTTCTTTCAAACGGGACAGCTACGTTGTGCCAAACCGAAATTGCACTGGAAAGAAAAACAATACTATTATTTGCTAGAATTTTCGATTTTTACTTAGACAATGAACAGTAGACTGATTCCAGTTAGGTTATTCTTAGCAATGTTTAATTTGATCTTCCGTAATATCTTTGGATTCAACTAAATTCTCCATACAAGCTTCAAGCTCTAATCTAAAACACCAAATCGCTTTTCTTTCAAACATGACGATAACATGTGCCTAGCCGAAATTGTACTAAAAACAATAAATTGCTATGATTTTCTAGAGTATTCTATTTTTTTATATATATAGTGAACAATAAACTGATCCCCAACAGAAGGTTCTTAGCACTGTTTAATTTTGATTTTAAGTAATATCTAAATTTTGCTAAATTCCGCATACCATCCTCAAGCCCTTATCAACAAATTACTTTTCTTTCAAACATGAAAAAATATGTTTACCTACCCAAAAATGCACTGAAAACAACAGATTGCTATAATTTGTTATAATTCTGAATTTTTACGTGAACAATAGACTGATCCCCAACAGGACATTTTTAGCAAGGTTTAATTTTAGATCTTACCTCATATCTTTTGAGTCAACTAGATTCTGTACACTAACTTCAAGGCCTGAATCAAAGCGCTTAATAGCTTTACTTATTTCCGATCGTATTTTGAACAATACATTTTGAACAATACCATCGCTTATTTATTTTATTTTAAGCCAAAGATTTGCATATTTTTCCGATCTTATTTCAAGCAACAAAATATTTTGAAGAAAATAATTAATATTTTGAATAATGCAATTCCCAAGATTATGTTGATACAAGCAGTTACACAATGCCTATGTTGATATTACTTGTCAAGTAAAGTTAAATACTATATCATAAATTTTACTAGCCAAATTGAATTTAAATTAACCGGTTTACCAAAAAAGAGCTGCGTAGCACTTTTAAATTGGATCTTACGTACTATCTTTTGAGTAAACTAGATTCTGTATACCAGCTTCAAGCAATGATCTAAAGCGCCAAATTGCTTATCTTTCAAATATGACAATTACGTGTGCCTACCCGAAATTGTACTGGAAACTATAAAGTTGTATCATTAGCTACAGTTTACCATTTTTACATAGACAGTGAACAATAAACTGACTCCCAACAGGAGGTTCTTAGCAATATTTAATTTTGGTCTCACTATCTTTGATCTCAATATCTTTTGAATAAATTAAATTCTGCAGACCAGCTTCAAGCACTGATCTACAGCACCAAATTGCTTTTGTTTAAACATGACAATTACGTGTGCATACCCGAAATTGTATTGTGAACAATAAATTACTATCATTTTCTAGTTTTCCATTTTTACATAGACAGTGAACAATAAACAGAGTGGCCGGCGTTAACCCCGCGGACAATATACCCCGGTAAATACCCCTAAAAACAAATTTGGGCTACGTATTTGCACATTAGGGGAGGGGGGGGTAAAGTAGGAACAATTATTCTGCATATTATGAAGTAAAAATTGTTTTTTGACTTCAAACTATCCAAATACTTTACCCCCTGCTTTATGTGTAAATATAGAGCACAAATTATATATTTCCCATATATTCTACCACCTGTCTTTGTCTTGTCTCACACTAAGCTGAAAAAAACTAACGAAGAAACCGGTTTTGTTCTCGAGTTTTACACAGCGTAAACTTGAGTAAGTTTCCCATGATACACAAGCACCAAAACTCCTTCCCCCTATGAAAATTAAAAAACTAAAACTCAAATAAAATTATCAAATTTGTATAGCCTTTTTTCCAGAGGGGGGGGGTGTTTACCGGAGGTTTAAGTATTTGGACAGTCTGAAGTCAGAAAACAGTTCTTTCTACGTATATGGTCACTAAAAAATTACAGAAGAATAGCGAAGTATCTAGAAATTTTTTTAAGATAAAAAAAAAGACTATAAAGTAAATGTAATGTTTCATTTAAGTGTTTTTTCCAAGTGTTAAGCGTTCTTTTTTCAATGACCAGTCTTCCAATTATTAAGTACTATTATTAGGTTAATGTAGTGTTTCATTTAAGTGTTTTATGATGATAGCTGAGCAAAATTTATGTTATCATTTATGTTATTTTACTAAAAAATAAAATCGCGAAGAAGAGAAGAAAACGAGGAAAATTAACAGCCAGTGAAAAACTTGAAAAAATAATGCAAATAAGTCGGTCAAGACCTCCGCTTGACCGTCCTCGGTGCAGAATAAAACTAATAAAAAAAACAAACAAAAAAAAACTTAAAATAAAAACACAAAACTAAAATTTGACGACTCTTTCTCAGTAACGGTGAAAGGGTAACTCAGTAATGTTACTGTGTTCATGGCCGAATATTTGGCTTTAAAATACACTTATTTATCTATCTATCTAATATGCAGAATAATTGTACCAAACACACTTTGCATACAGACCCGCTTTACTTTACCCCTCCCCCTTCTAATGTGCAAATCAATAGCCCAAATTTATTTCTAAAGTAACGAAGAAACTAACAAAAAAATCGGTGTTTTCACGAATTTTACACAGCGTAAACTTAAGTGAGTGGCGCACAATACACAAGTACCAAAATTCCTTCCCCCTACGGAAATAAAAAAATAAAACTCAAATAAAATTCTTAAATTTCGATGGCCTTTTTACCAGGGGGGGGGGTACCAGAGGAGTAAGTATTTGGACAGTTTGAAGTCCGAAAACAGTTCTTTCTACATATATCGTCACTACAAAATTAGAGAAGAATAGCGAAGCATCTAGAAATTTTTTTAACTAAAAAAATAGTATAAAGTAAACGTAATGTTTCATTAAGTGTTTCATTTAAGTTTTCATCTACGGAAATTAAACAAATAAAACTCAAATAAAATTCTCAAATTTGGAAAGCCTTATTTTCCACGGGGTATTTTCCAGGAGGTATTTTCAGGGATATAATCGCCAGGGAGAGTCGACCCCTAGAACCAATACACAGATCCCCAGCATGATGTTTTTAGCAAAATATTTAGGTTTGATCTGACGTAATATCTTTTGAGTCAACTAGATTTAGCACTCTTCAAGCCTGAATTAAAGCACTTAATAGCTTTGTTTATTTTCAATATTAATTTAAGGACAAATACATTTTGAGCAGCACCCTCAAATATTTTTTCTCATTTATTTCAAGCAGCCAAATATTTTGTAGAAAATATTTCGTATTTTGAATAACGCATTAGTTTATTTCCATCTTAATTCAAGAAACAGTGATTTTTCAACATTATTAAATCATAATTCCTCATCTTATTTTAAACAGCATAAAAAAAGAAGAAAAAAATAGGTGATATTTTTTAAGAATGCAATTGCTTATTTTCCATCTTATTTCAAGAAACTGTAGAATCTAAGCAATACCATAATATATTTTTCTGAACTTATTTCATGTAAAAAATATTTTGAAGAAAATATTTGATATTTTGAACCATACATTCTCTTATTTTTATCTTAATTAAAGAAACAATACATTTTGAGCAACATCATCACATATTTCTTCATCTCATTTCAACCATCACATATTTTTCTCATTTTATTTCAAGCAGCAAAACATTTTGTAGAAAATATTTTGTACTTCGAATAACGCAGTTGTTTATTTCTATCTAAATTCAAGAAATAGTACATTTTCATCGCATAATTCCTCATCATATTTTAAACAGCAGAAAGAAAAAATTAAAATAATTGGCGATATTTTTAAGAATACAATTGCTTATTTTCCATCTTATTTCAAGAAACTGTAGAATCTAAGCAATACCATAGTATATTTTTCTGAAATTATTTCAAGCAAAAAAATATTTTGAAGAAGACGTTTGATATTTTGAACAATGTATTCTTTTGTTTCCATCTTCAATTCAAGAAACAATACATTTTTAGCAACATCATCACATATTTACTTTTTTTATTTCAAGCAGCAAAACATTTTTATGAAAATATTTGATATTTTAAATAACACATTTTTTTCTTTTTTTTGTTCTTATTCTGTTATTAATTTTTTCTTTTTATTTCTTTTTTTTTGTCATCACTATGCCTACTTTGATAGAATCAGTCACACCATGGCTACGCTGATACAAACATTCAATTCCAGGATTATGCTGATACTAAGTTGGTATCAGTGGATAGTCAAGTTCAATACTATACCATAAATTCTACTGCCCGTTTGAATTCAAATTAACCGGTTTACCAAACGTAAGGTTCTTAGCAATGTTTAGTTTGATCTTATGTAATATCTTTTGAATGAACTAGATTCTACATACCAGCTTCAAGCCCTGATCTAAAGCACCAAATTGCTATCCATTCAAACATGACAATTACGTATGTCTAGCCGAAATTGTGTTGGAAACAATAAATTGCTATCCTATCCTATTGCTATTTTAGCAATGTTTAATTTTGATCTTACGTAATATCTTTTGAGACAACTAGATTCTGCAAACCAACTTCAAGCCCTGAATTATGGCACTTATTAGCTTTACTTATTTCCAATCTTATTTCAAGCAAGAATACAATTTGAGCAGCAACATCACAATATTTTGCTTATTTTATTTCAAGCATCGAAACATTTTGTAGAAAATATTTCGTATTTGAGTTTTTACATCTTATTTTCATGTTTTTTCAAGAAACAATACACTTGAACAACACCATCACATATTTTCCTCATCATATTTCAAGCCGCAAAACATTTTGTAAAACATATTTTGCATTTTGAATAATGCATTTGCTTTTTTCCACCTTATTTAAAGACACAATACATTTCAAGTGACACCATCGCATATTTCCGTATCTTATTTTATGCAGCAAAAATAAACATTTACAAGAAAATATTTGATATTGTTAATATCAAATGTAGCATTTATTGTAGCGCCCGTCAAAAGAAAAAAGGGATAGCAGACTTGTCACTTTTTGAATAATTATAATTCTATTCTCATTATAAAATGCATTTAAAATCCCGCCTTATATCCACTCAGTGAAGGAAACTTATGATAATGTAAACCACTTTCATTTGACCCAGATGTATCATGGCTGTAGGTACAAGGAGAATAGGACTGTTGTAGTATTGATGCCTTTAGGGTGCGCAGTTGTCAGGACAGCGCTAGTATCCACATTATCATTACTGCTAATATACACTATAAATATGGATTGTAAAATCTATAGAAAGATGCAGTTTTAAGGTTGATTACCTTAATAAAAATTAATAAAACCAGCCAAACTACTTTTATGTGAAATTTTATAATATTCAGGACAGATTACAGAAACGGTTTGGCAAACACATGCACATTGCAGTAACATAAAACAAAAGTTCCATTTTTAGATTCAGTCCCTTTGTCCTATTTTTATCTATTAAAATATTATCCAATACATTTCAATCACCAAAAACACAATGTTTCAGATATACCTTCATTGTCAGAACACATGGGTTCTGATTCCTGGGTGTTGTATTCAAATTTACATGGTTCTGAAATGCTAGGTAAATTAAGCAAGGGAACATCTTCACGTTTTGGTGACAGAAGACGGTTTGAAAAGGCAAAGGGCTTCTCACAGTCACCTGGTAAAGCATCTTCAACTTCTAAAATAAATTATAGATTAAACAGACACAGTTGCGCACTATAAGAATAATTATGGGGGAGGGGGTCGTCCGGAATTCCTTAGATAAAACGGTATCTTAAGGAATTACTTAAAGTTTATTTTAGCTCTTTGAATGCAAGGTTTGAGTAGGGACTAAGAAATGAATGATAAAACCGAACACATTAAATAAGATTTAAAACCAGAATATACTTTTTATGGGGGGAGAGCTGAATCCCCTTTAGAACCACCCCCTCCCTCCCCCCGTCGGTGCACACCCGAACAGATTTAAAAAAATTAACAGTAAAGCTTACTAAACAAATCAGACTGCTTTGACTTTTTAATTATATATTATATATATATATATATATATATATATATATATATATATATATATATATATATATATATATATATATATATATATATATATATATATATATATATATATATATATATATATATATATATATATATATATATATATATATATATATATATATATATATATATATATATATAATTGTATTTTTATGCATGTATTTTTCAAAAATAGTTTTAAAATCTGCTTTTTATAAAGCAGAAGAAAACGTGAAACCTTTAACGAAATTCATTAACATAGAACGGATAAAACAAGAAATTCATAAAACAAAATTCATAACATAGAACTGGTAGCTGAAAGAATGAAAAATTTCAGATAACGTATTGAATGAAAGAAAAAGAAAAGAATATTTAATGAAAAAATATGTAACCGAAAAAATTAATTTGTTACAGCTTAACAATAAAATGAAATTGACAATATTAAACGTAAAGTAATACCAATCAATTGGGAATATTCTGCATCAGTTCCCAAAAAAGAAAAATACAACATATTGTCTCCCAAAGTTTAACAGCTGAATTCAAATAACTTTATTTCTCTCTTACATGTCTAATAACTTATCAGCTAATCACTTACATGGAATAAATGCAAACCATATGATAGATCATAACCACACGACAACTTTATTCGAAGGTGTATGATAGAACAGTAAATATCAGCGACCGTAACTACAAAACCAATATCTGATTCAATATCACAACTATCCACTAGTAGTGATTCATAGCGGGTTTCTAACACTGGATCAGGTGGAGAAAATTCACTGGTGATATAGCTGATCCAGTCACTCTCACATGTAAGCTCTGAAGCAACACCTTTTGACTCTTCCCCCAATGAATCTCCAGATTTAAGTTGGGTTAGTTGTCAGGCGCTCACTCCACCAGTCAATAATCTCAGCTTTGTGATTGGCAAGAAACCTAGCAAAACAACATTTGATATATAACTGTATGTCATTAACGGTACCTGATTTCGACCGGTTGCAATCATTCCATATTTGGTACCAAACCTTTGTAGATTTGCAACTTTGCTGTAAAGGCAAATTTATTGAGCATCCAGATATTTCTGAACCCAGACAAACTTTATGTACAGGAACGGCACAACGCTCAGCTCAACGCATTGCATGTGTGATTTCACTATAGTAAATGTTATTTTTTTTTTCTTGTAAATGTTTTCTTTTTCGACTCAGAAGTTCTGAGGGTTGTTGCAGCAGTTGGAAAGGGATCTTAACTTGGTCAAGTGTGCCATCAAGCTTTGATTTATATACAATACCATTTCATTTCTTCCAGTCAGACTTGAATTCCCACTTCCATTTCTTTTTGTCTTTTTTAAAAAGAACACTATCAGTAAAGAAATAATTGGAGATCGGTAAATGAACCGATACCGATACACTAAAGTCAACATGGCTTGAGCCATTCACAGTCACGCCGGTCGAAGAGAGCATGAAGTCAAGTGAAATGTGTCGCTCCAGAGTTATGGATATACATATTTGAATTGTCATTAGGGACAACATTCAGACGGGAAAGAGAAGGCAGAAGTATTTGAGATCTTGACTAAGTTGGCATTGAGAGGTTGCAGTTCACGTCCCCAGCGAGGATAACACGATGAGATGCGTAGGCACACTGCTGCAAAGATTTAGCAAAATGTACTGTTGCACGTGAGAACTTTTCTTTGGAAACCAAGTTATTGTAATCAGCTAGTAAGTAGCAGCAATATATTTTCAGGTTTGCAGTTTTTATACCAAAGAAACACTCGTTCTCAACAAATACTGATGCAGAAGGGTGAAAACTGATAAGTACTGCCAGTCCGTCGGAAGGTCTTCCTCTGCTCGAATGCTTAACTGGCACCACGAAGAGGTTTCTGTTATTGGCACAACTTAAGACCCTTGCCTTGAAGGCTGTGGGGACTGTCCTCCTCAAAACATAATTTCTATCCGGAAATCAACTACGCTGAACAAAATGGCTATCAAAATTTTTATTGGATGTGTTTCGGGAAATGGTGGGCATGGAAGGGGAGTTAGTCGCCTTCCGACCACTTTCGACTATTAAAAAGGGCACAAGCCACTCCAATTTCCGATTGAATGAGCCCTTTTCGAAGTTTCTACGACAACTTCTTCGATACGAAGTGACCTGCTCTAAAAAAAAAAATAACTTGTGGCAACATCGTTCTTATATACCCCCATAGCATAACTTAAAACCCTTGCCCTGAGGGTTGTGGGGGAGTGTCCTCATCAAAAACATATTTTCTATCTGGAAATCAACTACGCTGAACAAAATGGCTATCTCAAAATTTTGTTGGGATGTTTGGGGGAATAATGGGCGTGGGGGGGGGGGGGGGTTAGTTGCCCTCCAATCACTTTCAACTATTAAAAAGGGTACTATTCACTCCAATTTCCAATCGAATGAGCCCTTTCGAAGTTTGTACGACAACCTCTTCGAAACGAAGTGCCCTGGTATGGAAAAAAAAAATAACAATACATTGTGCCAACATCGTTCTTTACTTAGGCAGCACTATTGCACTGCCTATGATACTGGGTGCTTCATGCCCTTGAGAATAATGACTGCAACTTCTAAACTGAATAGAGAAGACAAGGTATTTGGCCCATTTTTGGTCCAACTAGCACCCTTGTCCTGCAAACCAAACTTTGGTTTCTTCTTTGCCCAGGCGATGGTTTTTGAATGTTTCAACTAAACCAGTATTCAAATCAACCTGATTCTGCTCGAACCACCTTAAACCAATAATATAGCTAGAAAACCTTCTGTCCAACTGAAAAACTATTCTGCTAGTCAAAATCTTTTAAAAAAGTAATTGAACCTTGTTTTTTTTGTTTTTGCTTGAACACTTTTTCTTTCTCTTTTCGTTACTTTTTTTTCAATGGCTGACAATCATCCCTGTTTTAATTCCTTAGTTTTTGCTATAAATTTTCTTCGTATTTTCTTCATTATTTTGTCAAACTTTGCAAATTACACAAAAAGAGGGCTAATGCCCTTTTTAACAGGCAAAAGTGGTTGGTGGCAACTAACCCTCTCACGCCCACCAAATCCCCACAAAAATCCAATCAAAATTTTTAGATAGCCATTTTATTCAAAGTAGTTGAAAGGTCTGGAATCTATGCCTGAGGATGAAAAACCCACCACAGCCCCCAGAGCAAAGGTTGTAAGTTAGGCCCTGGGGGCATATTAGACTTTTATTGAGTGTTGTCGTAGAAAATTCAAAAAGAGCTCATTCAATTGGGAATTGAGAGGGTCAGTGCCCTTATTAATGCTTAAAAGCGATCAGAGGGCGAATGCCCTCCACGTCCAACATTTTTCACATACTTCCGATCAACATTTTGATATAGTCATTCTGTTGAACGTAGTTGAAGGGTCTGGATATTATGTCTTTTAGCATGACAACCCCCCACCCCAAAGCCCTCATGGCAAAGGTTGTATGTTATGCTTTGGGAGCATATAAGATTTTTATAGAAAGCATTGTCGTAAAAACTTAAAAAAAGGCTCATTCGACTGGAAATTGAGAGGAATATTTCCCTATTTAATAGTCGAAAGTAATCGGAGGGAGAATCAGCCCTCCCCCCCACGCCCATCATTTCTCCAAACACTTCCGATCAACATTCTGATATGGTCATTTTGTTCAACGTAGTTGAAAGGTCTGGAAATTATGGCTTTGACGATTACAAACTCCTCCCCATAGCCTTCAAGACAAGGGTAGTAAGTTATGCCCTTGGGGCATGTAAGGTTTTATAGAAAATTTTGTCGTAGAAGCTTTAAAAAGGACTCATTCGTTGGATATTGAGAGGACTAGTGCCTTTTTTATTAGTCGACAGTGATAAGAGGGAAAATGACCCTTAAATGGTATTTAAGGTTTTTATGGAAGGGATGGTTGTTTCACTTTAGAAGAGGCTCATTTGGTAGAAAATTGAAAGTTCTAGTTCCTTTTTAATCGTCAAAAGTGACGGACGGCATTTAGCCCCCTCCCACTCTCCTACAGCCCCTCCTTTCACCAGACGCATCTCGTTGAAATTGTGAGATAATGATTTTTCTCAAAATAGTCCAAAGAACATATAATTATGTCTCTAGGGATGAGACAACCCCCTCCAGCGCCCTGAGGATAGGGTTGTAAGTAATCTTATGAGGGCATATAAGGTTTTTAGTGAATGGGCGGTCGTATAAACATCAGATGGGGCTTATCCGATTTTAAATTGGAAATTATAGTGTCCTATTTAAGAGTCAAAGTGATTTAAGATCAAACAGCCCCCCCATCCATCCACGCTCAGCATTTACCTTAACACCTCCAATCAAAATTTGAAGACAACAATTATACACATCGTAGTTCAAGGTTTCGGAAATTATGTCTGTCGGGAATACAGACCCCCCCCCCCCACAACTCTCAGGGAAAGCAGGTTTATTCGTTGTGATAGTAGCACCAGTAATGATAGTAGTAGCAGAAGGAGTACAGTTAATAGTAGTAGTCTTAGCTTTAGTAGTAGTAGCAGTAACAGTAGCAGTAGTTGTAGAAGTAGAAGCATTAGTATTATGAAGCAAATATTGTCTTTTGGCTAGTTCAACATCCCCCACAACAAGCATTTTAAGTTTTAATTTCACACAAGAAACTGTTCCTAAGATATAGCTGAAATGCCCTTTTGACAACCTGCATACAGATGGCAGGTTGTCATCCGTACAACATTAATATTCTCTGAAAGTTGCACGTTCATAGGTTGTGAATTTTGAGCAAGCCAGAAGACACTGTGTGTATTCATTTAATGCTGCTTCTACGGTTACTGTAACTAACGACACTAGTGGCATTAAGTTGAAACTTTTAGAGAACGTTTAGGAGGAGTTTAAATTAAACGAAAATGCTATATGCATGCAGGTATTAAAAGGGCATATAAGTACTAGAGGGCATATTAGGACATAGGCCGCGATGCTCTATCATAGCTAGTAAAATAACTGATATTTTAAAGGAGCTAATTTGATTGAAAATTAAAAGTTCTAGGGCCCTCTTAAGAGTCAAAAGTGATTGGAGGGCAATCAGCCTCCTCTTTGGCTCATAATTTTCCAGAAACTTACAATCAAAATTTTACTACAGCCATTTTATTCAGCATAGCTGAATGGACTAGAAACCATATCTCTAGGGTTATTGGGTAGCTCAACCCCCCAAAATTATGTAATTGGCCCATTATCCTTAAAAACCAAATGTTGCTTTAAAATTAAATCAAAAGCAATATACCAAGAACGACTTAGGGCAGGCGTTCCTAAACTATGGGTGGCGACCCCAAATGGGGTTGCGTAGCAAAATCATGGGGTCGCAATATATTTTAAAGTCAAATACTTAAATAGTAAAGTCAAATATTTATAACATACTACCGGAAAATACATATATAGTAAAGTTGATGAATTTTTAAAAAACTGAAGGTCTAGAATGGAAAAATTGCTGTGGAATGTGCACAGATGGTGCAAGAGCGATGACGGAGAAAAACATTGGTTTTAAATCCTTTTTTCAAGCTGTTCATTATGACCATATAACTTTTACTCACTGCCTTATTCACCGAGAGGCCCTTGCAGCAAAAAGAATTAGCACCATAATTGAACGATGTGCTTCAGAATGCTCTTAAGATTATAAATTTTATTATGAGCCATGCCCTTAACAGTCACTTATTTTCAAATCTTTGTAAGAATATGGATTCCGTCTATACAACTTCATTATTACATGCAGAAGTAAGATGGTTGTCAAGAGGTCAGAGTTTAACAAGATTATTAATATTACTATTAAAAGACGGAATTGAAATATTCTTAACCCAACAAAAATGTGAACTTGCGGCTTTTCTTCAAAATGACTTATGACTACCTAGGCTGTGTTATTTGTCGGATATCTTTGCGAAATTAAACCATCTCAACTTGTCTCTTCAAGAAAGAAATTGCGATATATTTACTTCTAATGATAAAATTCACAGTTTTAATAAAAAAGATTAAAATTTGGAAAGATAGGATAGAAAAAAAGCTTCGAAATATTTTCCAGTGTCGACAATTTTATAATCGAGCGAAATCATTGTAAAACTAATATTGCAGAAAATATTGTAGATTACTTAAAAGTGCTAGAAACTTAGTTCTGTACATGTTTCATATTATATATTGATTTCAAAAAGGTACCTTGGATTCAAAATCCGTTTTGAATTGATTTAACTCAGGTTGATAACATACCACTTACAGCTCACGAGGAATATGCTGAGCTTTCGAGTGATTCAAACTTAAAACTACAATTTCCAAAAAGCCCTTGTCTAAATTCTGGATCAGAACTAGAACTGAATTCCCCACAATCGCAGATACAGCATTATATGTTCTTCTGCCATGCAACACCACGTATTTATTTGAAGTTACTTTCAGAGCTTTAACACATATCAAACCCCAATATCTTTCATCATTAAAAAATGTTGAAGAGGTCTTATGTCCAGCAGTGTCAAACATTCACCACGATTTAATTTGTTATGCAATAAAAAACAGGCACATCCATCTCCCTAAAGTTTTCCCTTTTATTTTATAATTAATATTTACCACCCAACGACTGCGTTCGAATATATTCGATTGAACTAAGATGGTCAGAGTTTTCTTTTATTTATGTTATTGTAAAAATGCCATTTTGATGAAAAATAGGGCATATAATTTTTGCAAATATAATAAAGACAACTTTTCAACTTTTGTAGAATTTTTTATTTTAGATTTTTGTATGTTTCAAATTTGTTTTGTCAATTGATCCATGTCCAACCTGTATGGTTGGATTGTAAAACTGTTTGTAAAAAAACTATACTTGTAAGAGTTAAAAAAAAAACACTATATCTTACGATTCCTTTTAACAACTAATTTTATTTTCGATTCCTCTCCTCTCCTTCGAAGTGATACTATAACTAGCTTTTAAAATTTAACAAAATAAGCAAAATGAAACCTTAAACGATCAAAAAGTATACCCAGGGGTAAAACAATTTTTTATTTTTGTATGTTTCTAAACGAATTATATTTAAATTATATTTATTTGGGGTCGCCAGGAAAATTGCAATTATAAATGGGGCGTGAATGAAAGAAGTTTAGGAAGCCCTGACTTAGGGTATTAAGTTCAAATTTTCGTGGCTACTTCTATTGCTACTTCTGCTCTTAAAATTTACTAGATCAAAAGAGTGTAATTGTATCCAGGCTGTAAAAGAGCATAGATATAATTTTTTGGGAATGGTATTAACTTTTATTTATCAGATCAACTAAAGGATGTATAGCCTTTGACTAAATTAAACATAACTATTTGTGTCATGATTTTCAAAATAGGTAATGTTGTTAAATATTACTGAAAAAGTTTCTCCAGCATATAAATAGCAGGCCAAACTATAAATTCTTAAAGGAAAACAGGAAAGATTCAAACTGTTATTTTCTTTTTCCCTGAAAAAGAAAATACAAAACGAACAAAAATTAATTAAAAAAACTTTTTCCACAAAATAAGTTTTTCAAAAAAATAACAGAACTCCATTAAAACAAAAATAGAATCAAATAATCTACCAAGCATACAACTACCACAAATCAGTATCAATAAATAAATGAAACCCAAAACGAGGAGAAATTGAAGTAAATAGCAGAGTCAAACTCGAAACAAGCAGAAATTAACATGAATAGGGTTCAAAACCCGTTTGCTTTCTTAAAGCCAAAATATAATTTGTACTTTACTGAAAAAATACTTTGAAATGTCTTCACTTTTATAATTTTAAGAAATCAAAAATTAATCAAGATTTTAAGGAATAAATATCAGCATATGTATATTAAACTGACAATGCACATACATTTGAATTTTTCAATGAAATATAATTTTTCAGCATGAAACTACTGACAAATAGAATTTCCCAGTCATTCAAAAACAAAGCTTTCGGGTCTTTTCGAACATTATATATGGACAAAACAATGTTTTCAGTTTTTTTGTGCAGTTCGGTTTCGTTGGTCCTAAGATACATAATTTTGCATAAAACGATAAACAAAATGTTGTTCCTGTGGCTGACATTTATCTTACAGGTTTTAATTTTCGAAACTGGAGTAATTCAGTGAGGATCATTTACAAGGAAGAAAAAAAAACACATGAGCCTCAAATTTGTTTTTGTCAATTGATCCATATTCCCCGTTTCTTTAGCCTTTTTATTCTTTTCATGCTTTTTTTTGTGGAACTAAATGAAACAAATGACAACTATTATATCTTGCTTTCTAGCGCAAGTTTTTGGTTGCTTAAAAATCCTAATTATTATGCATTTCAGTTCTAGACAAAGTTAACTTCTGTTTCTTTTTAGATTATCAATTTAAGAGGAAATTTTTTCGGAAAATAAGGATTTGCCTTTTTCGGCTCGTGTGGTCATTGGATGAAAAGACAAGCTTAGCTTGCAAAAAAATGGAATAACCGGAAAACTATATAAATATCAAAAGTGCTACTTTAAATATGAGAATTAGCCAACGTGAACAGCTTTAACTCTTCATCAAATTTTTTTCTTTAAATAAAAATCACTATTGTTCCAATGGTCTTGTTGTAGTCTAAAAACTTATAGACTTTTTCTAGAATAGGTTGTTTGATGCTAATTCAGAGCCAACTTAAATGAAAATACTCTTTTGCACAAATCAAATTTAAATGGTGTCTCTCCTGTATGTACTCTTTGTGCTTGTTCGAATAGTCCAGACAAGCACTTATTGGATCAATAATCTTTTAAACAGTTGCTCACCTGTATGAACTCTTTGGAGCTTGTACGAAAATCTTGATGCAGAAAAGAATTTCTTACATTCATCACATTTGTTACAAAAAAGAAAAATATATATCACTACTTTCCACAGGATGATGACAAAATTGCAAAAGAAACTAAGCACAAAAAAATAGAAAAAAAATTGATTATTACTAGTTGGTTGTGAGATTAATAGCCACAAACCAATGAGCATACAGCTTGTCTTAAAGAAATCTTCTGAAACTCCTGTATGCGCTTTCTGATGCCTGTGAAAATTCCTAAAATCAGAAAAATATTTCTACACACACCACATATGATAGGTTATTCACCTGTATGCAGTCTGTGATGTGTATTCCAACTGCAAGCTTGCGAAAAACACTTCTCAAATAAATAAGATTTAATTGGCTACTCATCCGTATGCCCTCTTTGGTGCTTGTTCAAACTTCCTGCTTGAGAAAAGATTTTGTCACAAACATTACACTTAAACGGTTTCTCACCCGTATGCATTCTTTGGTGCCTGTTCAAACTACCCAGTTCAGAAAAGCATTTTTTACATGCATCGCATTTAAACGGTTTCTCTCCTGTATGGCCTCTTTGGTGGGTGTTCAAACTTCCTGCTGGAGAAAAGGTTTGCTCACAAACATTAAACTTAAACGGTTTCCAACCCGTATGAATTCTATGATGATTTTTCAAATTCCCTGCTTGAAAAAAGGTCAGGCCAAAAACATCAAACTTAAACGGTTTCTCACCTGTATGCAATCTTAGGAGCCTGTTCAAACTACCCAGTTCAGAAAAGTGTTTTTTACATGCATCACATTAAAACGGCTTCTCACCCGTATCTGTTCTTTGATGGGTGTTCAAATGTGGTGCCCGAGAAAAGGTCTTGTCAAATTCATCACATTTGAACGGTTTCTCACCTGTATGTATTCTTTGATGTTTGTTCAAACGTTTAGTTCGAGAAAACGTTTTTTCACACGCATCACATTTAAACAGTTTCTCACCCGTATGCATTTTTTGATGGGTGTTCAAACTTCCTGATTGAGTAAAGGTCTTGTCACATATATCACACTTAAAGGGTTTCTCACCCGTATGCGTTCTTTGATGATTTTTCAAATTTCCTGCTTGAGAAAAGGTTCGGTCACATACATGACACTTATATGGTTTTTCACCCGTATGCAATCTTTTATGTTTGTTCAAATTTCCTACCAGAGAAAAGGTCTTATCACATATATCACACTTAAAGGGTTTCTCGCCCGTATGCGTTCTTTGATGATTTTTCAAATTTCCTGCTTGAGAGAAGGTTCGGTCACATACATCACACTTATATGGTTTTTCACCCGTATGCAATCTTTTATGTTTGTTCAAATTTTCTGCCAGAGAAAAGGTCTTGTCACATTCATCACATTTAAACGGCTTCTCACCTGTATGCACTCGTTGATGGTGGTTCAAATGCCCCATTTGAGAAAATATCTTGTCACAGACCTCACATTTATGTTTTTTTCACTTTATGAGTTCTTTGATATTTTTCCAATTTTCTATACTTTTTACTTTGCAGGCAACTTATCAAACCTGTTTTCTGATTTTCTAAGCCGTTTCCTTCTGATTTAGATGCACAACCAGTTGAAAAACCGCTCGAAGAGAGATTCTTTGAAACAAGTAGTGGCGTATTTTCCTGTAAGTGTAGTCCAGATACATATGGTGAAAAGTGACCTAAAATTGAAAAGTCTACAGAATTAAAAAAAACTAATTTTAATTTCGATTCCTCTTCTCTCCCTCAAGGTGATACTATAACTAGCTTTTAAAATTAGATTTTCTAATTTAACAAAATAAGGAAAATGAAACCTTAAACGTTCAAAAAGCATACCGAGGGGTAAACCAAATCATAAGTGAAGGATAGGAAATATTACAACAAATATTAGGAATTACTGTAACTAGAAAGGAAGAGCAAATTAAATACACATTTGTTGAAGGTAATACTTGTTAGAGTAGCCACAAAGCTTTGGATTCATAAAAACGATGAAAGTCACGTTTTACTCAGGTCTTACAAATGCAAGTTCAAATAGGGATAAATCCTTTTAATAAAAAGTGAAAAAAATGACAAAAAAATTCCAGATATTTCGGTCACACATTCAGTGACACCGTCGTCAGCAAATATCAGGTATTTTTTTTCATTGTTTTTCACTGTCTTTTAAAAGGATTTATCCCTTTTTCAACTAGTATTTGAACGAACTGAGGAAAACGTTACTTTCACCGTTGTTTTTTTTTAATCCAATCAGACTTACTACTTCTTCTTGCTAGATAGGCAGTTCAATCTAGCTTCTAGGTAGATCAGATCAAAAAATTAATTTTCTACTTATTTCAAATTCAACTTGGAATCAAAATAACAGACAGATCTATCTCTTAATTTATAAAGAAATATATACACTATAAATATGAATTGTATAATCTATTGTGTCATATAATTTTAAGGCTTATTATCAACCTTATTGAAAAATGATAGAACCTACACAACCACTTTCAAGTGAAAATTTAAACATATTCTTAGAAAACTACAAAAACAGTTTGGCGAATAGAGATAAAACAAAAGTTCAATCTTAATATTAAGTCCCATTGTCCTATTTTCGTCAAATAAAATATTATCCAATACCAATCAATTAACAAAAACACAATATTACAGATGTACCTTCATTGTTAGAATATTTGGATTCCTGGATGTCGTATTCAAATTTACATGGCCCTGAAATGCTAGCTAAATTAAGCAAAGGAACATCTTCCCGTTTTGGTGACAAATGATGGTTTGGAATATGAAAGGGCTTCTCGCTGTCACCTGGTAAAGCATCTTCAACTTCTAAAACAAAATTTAAATTAAACAGACATAGAAAAATTTTACAGTAAATATTTCTAAACAAACATGACAGCTTTTTCTTTCTAGTTACTTGTAAAAATGTAATTATACAGACATTATATGTACACATTAAATCAGATGGATAGGCAGGTTTTTTCACAAATCGTTTTTAAAATCTACTTTTTATAGAGCAAAAGAAAATTTAGCAACAATTGACAAAATTCATTCACATAAAACGAATAAAAACCTGAAATTTATAACACAAAAATTCATAGCATAGAACGAGTTGCTGGTTAAGTGTAAGTTAAGGATAACGTATTGAATACAAAAACAAAAAAACTTAATATTTTACGGCTTAACAATCACAAAAAAAAAGACAATTAAAAGAAAATTCCCAAACAATTGGGGTTTTCTGCATTAGTTCCCAAAACATAAAATACAAAATATAGCCTCCCAAAGTTTAGCAGCTGAACTCAATTAACCCTATTCCTCTCTTACATGTATTATGATTAGATATTCCCATTTGAACCCCCCATAACTACCCTTGCTTTGGGAGAAATATTCCGTTCTATCATATCTCCACCAAGAAAAGATTGACGGAATATTTTTCTACTGGATGATTATTTGTCCCATCAAACTTAAAAATTAAAGCTGATAAATTTAATTTAAATGTGTTTTGCGTCACAAAAAAGTCACTTTTATCACCCCCAAGCTCTTAATCGTTAGATCCAAGTACATATACTCCTACTACTACTAACAACTTGCCACAGCACCCAGCCACCAGAGGTCAACACAGTTATGCATGTTCCTCCTCCATCCCAACCTATTGAATGCTTCCCTCTTTACAACCTCCAAGGAAGTTCCCATTTCCTTTAAATCTTTATTTATGACACCCTCCAACCTCAACCGCGAATGACCTGCTATCTGTTTAGCCCTAGACGGTTCGCCAAAAAGAACAAAATTCGGAAATATGTCTTCCTTCATCCGCAAAACGTGCCCTAACCATCTCAACCTTTCTCTCATTATAGCCCCAGAAAACGGGATTAAACCACACTTTTTGGGCAGCCTAGTGTTTGAAAGACAGTGAGTAAGCCGGGTACACAGAATAATCCGCAGGCAATTTCTCTGGAAAACATCTAGCCAATCTTCCTCCGCTTTTCGGAGTGCCGATGCTTCAGAGCCATATCTGACCACAGTCATCACTGTAGCTTTCAAAATTTGAATCTTATTTGCAGACTTATCTTCCTATTCTTCTAAACTTTTTTTAACTGTGAAGAAAAAACAGCCTTGGCTATTCTATTTTTAATTTCTCCACTGTTTCCATCGTCTTTGAAAACAATACTACCAAGGTAAGTGAAGCTGTCTCACTGATCAATCTTTTCGTTACCTAACGTCACCTTTTCATCTTCTCTTATTCCTAGCCTAAGTGACTTTTTGGAACATTAATTTTTAAACCTATTCTGGTCCCTGAACTCACAAAACCTCCAAAAATTCATTTTGCTCACACTTTCATCTAGGATGGTTAAATTATCAGCATAATCTAAGTCCAGGGATTTTTTCTCTCCCCATTTGATTCCGTGGTCTCCCATTGCCTTTCCTGTGCTCCTTAAGACAAAATACATCAAAATTATCCATATAACGGGGGATAGAATACAACCCTGCTTAACTCCTGATTTAACAAGAAACCAGCTGCTAACCGCATTTCCTATCTTGACCGCACCAGTGTTATTCTTTTACATAGCACTAATCCCTTTGATGTATTTGTCTGGTATCATAGGCAGCGCCATAGCGCTGTCTAAGTACAGAACGATATTGGCACAATGTATTTTTTTTTTTGGAGGGAGGGGGGGTTTAGATTAAGGCAATTCGTATCGAAGAATTTGTCGTAAAAAACTTCAATAAGGACTCATTCAATTAGAAATTGAAGGGGCTAGTGCCTTTTTTAGTTGTCAAAAATGTTTGGAGGGCAACTAAGCCCCCCTCCCACGCCCATCCCCCCTCAACAAGTGTTGTAAGTTTTAATTTCCCACACGAAACTGTTCCTAAGATATTGCTGATATGCCCTTTTGACAACCTGCATACGGATGGCAGGTTGTCATCCGTACAACCGAAATATTATCTAAAAATTTCACCTTCATAGGTTGTGGATTTTGAACTAGCCAGACGACACTGTGTGTATACATTTAATGCTGCTTTTACGGTTATTGTAACTAACGACACTAATGGTATTAAGTTGAAACTTTTAGGAAACGTTTAGGGGGAGTTTCAATTAAACGAAAAAAACTACATGCAAGCAGGTATTAAAAGGGCATATAAGCAATATGGGGTATATATGGACACAGGCAGCGATGCTCTATCATAGCTAGTGACATCATTGTTATTTTAAAGGAGCTAATCTGATTGAAAATAAAAAGTTGTAGTGCCCTCCTAAGAGTCAAAACTAAGTGGAGGGCAATCAGCCCTCCTCTTTAGCTCATAATTTTCCAGACACTTCCAATCAAAATTTTAAGACAACCATTTGTTCAGAATAGCTGAATTTTCTAGTAACTATATCTCTAGGGTTATTGGGTTGGTCAACCCCCCACTATTATGTAATTTGCCCATTATGCTTAAAAACTAAATGTTGCTTTGAAATCAAATCAAAACGCACTGTTTGTATGCTGGTTGCCAATAAGACATCTCAGCAGTAAACGAAGAACGACTGAGGGTATTAAACCCGAACTATCAGGGTTACTTCTATTACTACTTCTGCTCTTAAAATTTTACTAAATCAAAAAAGTGGACGTGTATCCAGCCTATGAAAGAGCATAGATATAATTTTTTTGGAATGGTATTAAGTTTTATTTATCAGGCCAACTAGAGGATATATATGACTACTATTAAACACTTTTTTACTACTATTTGCGTCATGATTTTCAAAAGGGTATATGCTTATGCTTTCTAAAAGCCAGAAAAAAAATTTGCACTTTACTCTGGGTATTTTGTTTTACTTTGGTACTTTGGGTTTTATTTACTTATTGCTGCTGATTTGTGGTAAGTTGTATGCTTGGTAGATTATTTTATACTATTTTTGTTGATTTTTGGTTCTTTACTTTCTTAAAGAGAACTTATTTTGAGGAATTTTGTTTTTAATTAATATCATACAAGGATAATATCTTCACTAAAACTCTTCTATCATCAGAATCGAACGTTTGCTCATAATTTGTAAAACTGAAAACCAAATGTGTTTGATAACTCAGGCATTTCTCAATTATTAACCTAAGAGTAAAAATTTGGTCAGCACATCCTCTACCATTTCTAAAACCACACTGTTCTTATCTTATAACTTTGTCTACAGCATCTCTCAGTCTAAAAAGTATCTTATTACTGAGTAATTTGCTACCTAAAGAGACCAAACTAATGCATTGATAATTACCACAGTCACATCTCTCTTATACAATGGTATAATTAAGGTTTTCTTAAATCGCTGGGTGCTTTCCTTTTCTCAAAAATTATATTCATAATCTTCAGTTATTATTTTTTAATCATTTTAGTACTGTCACTAATTCTTCCTCACAAAACAAATCTTACTTCATGTCCAAGGTATCACAAACTTTTTCAATTTACTCTATATCTTTTCCTGCAACTCTATCTCGGTTTAACACAAACTCAAAATGGTCTGCCCACTTTTCTTTAATCCTTTCCTTATCATTAATTGTGGCCCCGTTCCTATCTTTAACTGGGACAAGTCTGGATTGACAACTTCTTCTTAATTTATTAATATGCCAGTCCAATTTTTTACTATTATGCCTTCTAGTTGCGTCTTCCAGATCCTCGGCAATTTTATGCATGTCCTGCACTTCACACTTCATTAGTTCATTTTTTAATGTTTTCTCCACTTTCTTTACATTACTTTTGTTTTCATATATCTATCACTCAGATAATTCTTGTACAAATTCTTGTTTCTGTCTATTAAACATAAATCTATAGCTTTTCTTTTATTCTGTAACAGAAAACTTAACTGTACAACTTACCGTTTTTAATGAAAGAATCCTCAGAAACTGTGATGGGATCAGCCGTTTTCAGAATTTGTGGCAAGTCCATGAAAGATCTTGGAACAGAGTTAATGCAAATTATGAGAAGTATAATACTATCATCAAAACTTGGACACAACACAGATTATAGTCAGGAGAGTCCTAAAATACAAAAGATATAATGATGGATGACTAATAATGACTATTAAACACTGCAGAGCAAATTTTATCTTAATACAGTTGAAAGAAAGGCTCAACTCCTTCAGCACTCAACCGTATTACAAATCTGATTTTTTTTTCTTTAAAGATTTAGAAGAAGACTGAGACACAATTGCCATGGTGGCAGTTAAATTTGAAGAAATATAAATACCCTAATTTAATTTTCGTTTTTCTTAAATTGCGTGCCTTTGTATTTTTTTTATATGAGCAATAACAGTCACCATCTATATTATCCTGCTGTCAAAAATCAGTGATGAATTTGTTTGAAACTAAGCATGTAACCATGACAACATGATTATAGAGAGAGAGAGCCAGGTAATGGAAATATGTTAAATATAAAGGAATGCAATTTCAGAAGCAAAGGAACTTAATGTAGTTATTTTTTTGAAAAGAAAGAAATAGTGGATAAAAAGCAAACAAAAGCAGAAGCACCTGGCACATCAGTTTTTCAACTGTTTTTCCACATATTATGAATTAAAAATAACAGAAATTAATATATAGGCTAGTTAAAAAAAATATCTTATTTTTCTATAACAAATATCTAAAATATAAAAATTTTGAGTTTCAAAAAAAGGTCAAGAGTCTTGAGGACTTTATTCACTAAAAACGCTATATATAAATTTATCCAAAAGAGGCAGACATCATATATATTAGAATAATAACCAATATTGTTTGCAGATTACACAGCAATTAGTTTGAAGACCGGCAGCGAGGAGGATCTCCGTCAACGTCAACGCTCAAGTTTGAAGGCAAGCAATTAGTTTGAAGGCAGGCAGTGAGGAGGATCTCCGTCAACGTCAACGATCACCGTCACCTCTTGACTCAAGCGTCAAACAGGTTCCTAGACGGTCAATTGAGTCAATTGATTGACGGAGAATTTTGGAGAAAATGATTTGACTGTCTAGGGCTTCCTTTAGGTATTAGTCGATTAGCATGAAACCAAGATTTTACAATCAAAGCAACAGTTTCGAGGGCAAACCATAGGTCCTCCTCATTGCTCACCTTCAAACTAATTGCTGTGTCATCTGTGAGCAATATCAGTAATTCTTCTTCTGAAGACATGCAATTTGGAAGATCATTTATATTAATGAAAAAAGCATCAGCCCAAATACAGACACCAAGGGTACACCTAAATTTTCTAATGGAAAAATATGAGATGATTCGTCACCAATTTGAACTTTAAAACTTCTTTCAGATAAATACAATCTCATAGATCAGGAGCTATTCCAAGAATTCCTATATTTTCCAAATTATCAAAAAGAATTACCAGGTCTATTGTATCAATAGCTTTTTAATGTAAAAAAAAATATAGTTGCCACCAGATAAATATCATCCATAGCCTCTGATAAAAAATGATGTAGAGCAACTACTGCTTGCTCTGTTGACCAGCCATTCAAGAGACCAAAGTCATTGGGAGAAAAAAATTATTCTTTACCAGAAATGAAGTAAACCTAATCTTTACTAATAGTATCTCCTCAATGACTACAACCAGAAACATAGGCGCTACGGTTTTCTTCTTTACCGTAAATTACGAGGAGGTTCAACGGTGATTCTCTCAGGGCAAGACGAAAGTGTTATTGATTATGCAAATGCGGGTGTTTCCCCCAGACCGTACTCCGAATATTACCGAAAAACTTCGACATTCGCCCCATCTTGGCTGGTCAAGTCTCTCTCTAAGCTCACATGACGGGTCAAATTCAATTTCAATAATGGATAAGACAATGATGGAGGTGGGGGTGTATGTCACTATCCAAGATGAAAATGAAAATGACTTTCAAGAGGTCCTTTCAAGGAGCTCCAAAAAAAGAAAGAAATCTCCCCATTGAAAAACAGCTCCCCTCCTCCCCTCCTCTTGCACCAGCCCAATCCTCTCCAAACCTTGGAATATACCTAAACATGTCTGCTGAAACACCCTTTGACATAAATAAGATAACTGTAATAAGGGTTGAAATTTTCTAATTGTTAAAATCAATGTTTTTGTTAAAAATCAACCGTGATGGATCTTTGCTACTAGATCTTCAAGATTCCAAATCAGCACAGTTACTATTTAACTGGAAAACACGTCTTAACATCCCAAAAGAGTCTGCTCTCTGAGCCCCACACCGCTACCCAACTAAAATAGTTGTGTATAACATTCCTCCAAGAATACCAAATCAGGAACTAAAGAAAGGGCTCTCTGACAGAACTGGTAATCAAATCCTGGTTACAGATGTCACCCAACTGGGCAAACCAGATGCTAATGGCCAAAAGTCGAGAAAGTCTTTCTTATTCACACTTAAAGAAAAAAGCAATATCCAAGGCCACATATTCCTCTTTGGACAAATGAAATCTCACATACCCTACAAGCCAAAACCAATCCAATGCCAAAAATGTCTAAAACTGGGACACTCAACCAACAAATGCAGTGAAATCTTACAAACCTACAGTAAATGTAAGAACTCCCACTCCAAAGGAATGCTAAGTTGTAAAAATGATCAGCCCACATGCATAAACTGTAAAGACCCCTATAATTCTTCCAATAAAATATTATGCCCTGCATACAAAAACGAGAACTAACTCTCCAAATACCTGCAGAGAAAGCTAAAGAAAACATAATTATTTGTGAAGATTTCAATGCCCACAGTCTTTGCAGGGGGATAAGCCAGCAAATAAAGCTGGCAAGTTTTTTGAATGTTTGATCTCATGTAATACTGATTTAGCAATTGCTACCCCTCTAAGTTTAAATATGTATTTTAACTCCAAAAGAGGTAAATTTTCCACAATTGACCTACAAATTGTGTCAATAAATAACTTTGAATAAAATTTATATAAAGAAAATTGATATCCTCTGCATGGACCACTTTGCCATAGTCTCCAATAAATTAAACAGCTAACATTCAGCAACATACCCCCAAATATATTAACAGTAAAGCAAATTGGACTATTTTCAAGAATAAGCTTGATGATGAAATTATAAGTCTCACCCAAGGACCATATATTTCAACTATAACAGCTGAAACACGAACTGAAGTTTTGGCATCCATACTAGTAAATACAGCTAATCATTCAATCCCCAAGACAACACCCAGGAACACAATCCCCAAACACACTCCTAAAGCATGGTGGACAAATGAGTGACAAAATAACTGGAGAACAAAAAAGGCAGCTAGGAGAACATATCTGAAAAAAAACCTCTTCTACTACGTATTTAAATAAGTTACAAGCGGAGGCTAATCTCAAAAGACTATAATAAATGCTAAATAAAATTACCGGAATAACTTTGCAAATTGTCTATCTAAAGAAACACGTGCGCCAATTATACTTGAGATCATAAGCCACATCTTTGGAAAAAAAAAACGTCTCCCAACCCACTCCAGTGTGAGCTATTAAATAATAATACCCATTATGACAATGAAATGCAAACTTATTTACAACTCTTTCCTCTATTAAGCTTAGATCCAATAATAATAGTAACACCACCCCAATCCCCATAAATCCCATATACCAGCCTTGCCCATGCTCAGAGTATATAACAAGCACATTCACAATTCATGAACTGAATAATGAAACACAACACATTAGAGCTAAGGCTCTAATGTATACAGCTAATAGTAGCTACGACAACATACACCCGACATGGATAAAGGATTTCACACCTTTGTATAAACAGGAACTCCAAAATTGGTATAGCCTAATCAAGCATGGGCTACATCCACATTCCCCAATGTTTGGAAATATTCATCCCTCCTGCCAATTTTAAAGCATAATAAACCAAAATATGACCCTGAGTCTTCTAGGACATATAATGATTACTCCTGTGCTGGAAAAAGTAATGGAGAAAATGATTAACAATCTACTCCTTTTGTCTGTTGAGAAGAATAATATGATACCTCATGCTCAAATGTGGCTTCAAGAAACACCACTCCTTGACAGATGCTTTTATCTTGTTAACAAATGCAATAAATGAATCTATCAAAAAATAATATCCTAGTTGCTGCTTTCCTAGATTTTGAAGGGGCATATAACAATGTGAACCACCATATTCTTTCAGCCAAACTTGCAAATATTGGATAACCCCAAAAGCTAGTATCCATGATAAAATCTTTCATTAAAAATCAAACTTTCGTTTTTTGTGTAGACTCAGCTTCTCACCCAAAACTACAACAATCAAAGGTCTTCCACAGGGTGCAGTCCTGAGCTGCTCCTCTTCTCCTTATTTCTCTGGGACATGAGCCTCCCACAAACCAATTTACAATATGGAATGATGATCTGGAATTATGGGCAACTGACAACACCTTTGAGTTTGCACATTCAAAGCTGCAAAGAGAATCATTATATATAAGTCTGGTGTATAGCTGAACCATGGTTTGGCCTGAAAAATGGCTACTTAGTTTTTTGTTTCTTTACAAAACTAGTATATTGACAATTCTGGCCACAAACAATCTGTATAGGTTATAAATTTAAGGAAGAAATTATATATGAATAAATAAATATATATATATATATATATATATATATATATATATATATATATATATATATAAAAAAATATATATATATATATATATATATATATATATATATATATATATATATATATATATATATATATATATATATATATATATATATATATATATATATATATATTTTCGTCTCTTGTGTTACTTTGCATATAAACCAGACAGATATAATTGCAATATACACGGTTCTTTATATGCTGACAAAAGTATTGTCTTTATGAAGTTAAGTAATAAAAACAAGTTTTTTTTTTTAACTGAAAGTAAGGAGCAACATTAAAACTTAAAACAAACAGCAATTATACCATATATGAAAGGGACTGTCTCCTCCTTCACGCCTTGCTCTTTACATTACTTTAGCGTAAAGAGCATAGTGGTTGAGGAGGGGACAGCCCCTTTCATATACAGAATGATTGAAAGTAAGTAAGAACTGAAACTGAAAGTAACGAGCAACGTTAAAACTTAAAATGAACAATAATTATTCCATATAATGGGGAACCAAATTTTTTTGGGGCAGCACAGAGATTTCTGGGAAAATCCCCAAAAACTTGGGAATAGTGCAAGCCTTGTTTGATTTCTAATCAGGAAAATCAAGATACTTAAACCTCACAAGAAAAGAAAAGCTTTGACTTTGCGGTTTGACGCAATAAAGAATTGCCGCAAAATTAATTCAAAGTCAACCAAACACCACTGCCTCTTCAAGTCGATTCTGATATTTGTAGTGCTCTATCTATTAGTGCTTTAGAAATATTTAAAGAGCTTCTAAAATAGAATTTTGGAAAATTTTGAGTTTGGGGGGAAGGGGGATTTCAAAAACATCTTCCCATGACACAAATTGTCCTCTAAATTCGATTCTGATGTTTGTAGCGCTCTTTCTATTATTGCTTTATAAATATTTAAAAAAGCTACTTAATTAGAAATTTGAAATATTTTGAGTTTGGGGGTATGAAGGATTTCAACAACATATTTTCGATACAAAATTTGTCCTCTAAAGTCAATTCTGATATCTTTAGTGCTCTATATACTAGAGCTTTAGCAATATTTTAAAAGCTTCTAAAGTAAAATTTTGGAAAATTTTGAGTTTGGGGGGAAGGAGGATTTCAAAAACATCTTCCCATAACATAATTTGTCCTCTTAAGTCGATTCTGATATTTGTAGCGCTCTATCTATTAGTGCTTTAGAAATATTTAAAAAGCTTCTAAAATAGAATTTTGGAAAATTTTGAGTTTGGGGGGAAGGGGGATTTAAAAAACCTCATCCCGTGATATAACGTGTCCTCTGAAGTTGATTCTAATGTTTTTAGCACTCTATCTATTAGTGCTTTAGAAATATTTAAAAAGTTTCTAAAATAAAATTTTGGAAAATTTTGAGTTAGGGGGGAAGGGGGATTTTAAAAACCTCTTCCCATGATATAACGTGTCCTCTGAAGTTAATTCTGAAACTTTTAGTGCTCTATCTATTGTTGCTTTATATATAATTAAGAAATCTTTTAATTTATAATTTTGGAAATTTTTTAGTTTGGAGGGAAGGGGGATTTAAAAAACATATTCCCATGATATAACTAGTTATCTTAATTAGATACTCATGTTTTTAGAACTATCTATTAATGCTTTAGAAATATTTAAAAAGATTCTAAAGTAGAATTTTGGAAAATTTTGAGTTTGGGGGGAAGGGGGATTCCAAAAACATCTTCCCGTAACAATTTGTCTTCTGAAGTCGATTCTGATATTTGTAGGGCTCTATCTATTAGTGCTTTAGAAATATTTAAAAAGCTTCTAAAGTAGAATTTTGGAAAATTTTGAGTTTGGGGGGAAGGGGGATTCCAAGAACATCTTCCTGTAACATAATTTGTCCTTCAAAGTTGATTCTGATATTTGTAGTGATCTATCTATTAGTGCTTTAGAAATATTTAAAAAGCTTCTAAAATAAAATTTTGGAAAATTTTGAGTTTGGGGGGAAGGGGGGTTTTAAAAACCTCTTCCTGTGATATAATGTGTCCTCTGAAGTGGATTCTCATGTTTTTAGCACTCTATCTATTAGTGCTTTAGAAATATTTAAAAAGCTTCTAAAGTAGAATTTTAGAAAATTTTGAGTTTGGGGGAAGGGTGATTTTAAAAACCTCTTCCCGTTATATAACGTGTCCTCTGAAGTCGATTCTGATGTTTTTAGCACTCTATGTCTTACCGCTTTAGAAATATTTAAAAAGCTTCTAAAGTAAAGTTTTGGAAAATTTTGAGTTTGGGGGGAAGGGGGATTTCAAAAATATCTTCCTGTGATATAAGGTGTCCTCTGAAGTTGATTCTGATGTTTTTAGCACTCTATGTCTTAGCGCTTTAGAAATATTTAAAAAGCTCCTAAAGTAGAATTTTGGAAAATTTTGAGTTTGGGGGGAAGGGAGATTTCAAAAACATCTTCCCATGATATAACGTGTCCTCTGAAGTCGATTCTGATGTTTTTAGCACTGTATCTATTAAGACTTTAGAAACATTTTAAAAGCTTCTGAAGTAGAATTTTCGAAAATTATGAGTTTGGGGGGAGGGGTGATTTTAAAAACCTCTTCCCGTGATATAATGTGTCTTCTGAAGTCGACTATGATGTTTTTAGCACTGTATCTTTTAGTACTTTAGAAATATTTTAAAAGCTTCTAAAGTAGAATTTTGGAAAATTTTGAGTTTGGGTGGAAGGGGAATTTCAAAAACATCTTCCCATGAAATAATTTGTCCTCTAAAAAGGATTAGGTTATTTTTACTGATCTCTCTTGTCAAATCCTTTCCCTAATTAATACAGTTTAAATGGTCTTATCAAACAGAGTTGTTTGGCATGTGCCTGCTACCCTTAAGGGTAAGGGTTTCTGATAAGGCAAGTGTGACATCACAACAAACCTGGTTTGATATACCATAAAGAAAGTCAGCATGGGTTGAAAATTAAATGGCTTAGAATTTAAATAGGATTTTGGAATATATTTTAATGAACAAGGTTAAAAGCAGAAGTTGTGTAAGGTAAGCAGTGATTCATATTTATGATAGTAATATAGGATGAAATATGAGTTAAAAACAACTAGTAATGTGCAGTAATTTACCATTATATAGAGGGGGGATGAGTGGAGGTGGGTACTTCAAAGTACCTTCCCAGGACAAACCTTAGCATGTACATCCATCCCTGAAAGTTTCATTTTCCTAACCCAACTCCTTTCCAAGATAGCCAAAAGTAACTAAAGTAGAATTTTACCTCAATTTATGATAGAGTATGTGAGTTAATTGGGTATTCTTAATTGGTACCATTCTCCTACCTTTTCAATTTTTTCAAACTCTGTTGACAAAATAGTGCTGAATTTTGAGATTTGAAACTTTGCTGTTGACAATTCAGTGTATATATTTACACTAACAATACTTTAGTGCCCAGCGCCCAAGAACCCAAAACATTTATCTATCCCAGAACCCACCCCTGAAAGTTTCATTTTCCTAACCTAACCCCTTTCCAAGATAGCCAAAAGTAGCTATAATCTGTTAATATAAACTTTACCCCTTCTTTGCTTTTTCCTCTGCTCTTTTTACTAATTTTGAAGGTTAAAAAGGCTGGAATTGCACCCATGTAGCTATCTGTGAACTAAGCTAAAAAATAGAAGCATTCACTAAATTTTGAATAGCCTAGAAAGAGTACTAACGATACTTTAGTGCCCAGTGCCCAAAGCGCCCAAGAACCCAAAACATTTACTTTAGCGCCCAAGAACCCATAGTGCCCACAGCTCCCAACTTGAAAGATAAATACAAGCACACCCAAGCATCAAATCATAAAACCAAATATTAAGATATTTTACCTTTACTGCAGCGAATTCTTCTTTCTTCTTTAAATAGCGATTTAAAAAATTATACTAACCTAAGTTTGTAAATCACAGATGGTGCGGGCATATATAAAAAAATTCTACTTGTCACAAAGATTGAAGTCAGCAAACCAATGTGTTGGCAAAGGGAACTTGACAAAGAGAGATCATATCAAGTTACAAGAGGGGAAATTTGGCTTCTGTCGGCATTTCGCAGAGACATATCAAGTTGCAGGAGAGATCAACTTTGGGTTCTTTCTGGGCGTTCAGAAATATTTGAAATATGTCATTCATTTTTGGGTTCTGATAAATTAAAAATGCTTGTGTTACATGCATGCGGGAGTTGGCCTTGCTTGGGCTTATGATGCCCTATACAGTGTTTTATTAAGTGAAATACAATATCCATAGAATTTTTCATAAAATGGAACGTGTGCCCCATTGCTACAGCTCCTTGTGTCTTTCTTATTTAACAAAACCAGTTTTTTTCAGTGCCAAGGTCATAAAATTCTATCTTTAAGGCAAAAAAATGAGAAAAAGGTTCCTATTCATCTCAAAACGTGGAGTGCTATCTTCAGACCGATGAAACATTTAAAATGAGCTGTAACTCACCACAATTTAGAGAAAAAACTCAATTAGTCAGTACAGAGGCGATTTTCAGGGGTTACACAATATTTCTGGGGATTGAACTATATCTTCTTGACTAGTAGCTCATTTGAAAGCCCGTTTTTATTAGGTTAATAATCTATATGCCATACCATGTTTGGAATTTTTGAAGTCCAATTTAAAAGTGAATGAAAATATATATTTTTATTGACAGTTGGCTGTTGGCCTTGGGCTTCTTTGCCCACATGCATTGTTTTATTAAGTGATCATGTTCCTAGTGAAAATACGATGGGGCTCCTACAACAGGGTAGTCATTGTAGCAGCAGAAGTAGTGTTATCAGTAGGTAGTAGTATTATCAGGAGGTAGGCCTATAGAGTGCCTTTTTGTTAGTTCAACATACCTGAAAGTTCCAATATAATGCTCAAAGTGGTTAACAAGGAATTGCTAATACGCTCTTTTGCAAAAGTATTTTAATGCGAGAAAATTGATCATTGCGGAAATTTGTCGCAATGTATAAATATATATATATAT